>NW_024582320.1:134183-139867 GCF_903992535.2 Arvicola amphibius
CATTAAGTCATGGTGATTTTGAGCACAAATGATTTAGTCACATAACTCCTTTAAAACAAGATCCTTCTCCAGCAAATCCAACAAAGGGCATTCTGATTGTGGGGTTTCATAACCAACAAGATACAGCTGCAGTTTCTTTTGTTCCTTCTCCTCTCCAATTTACCTAGAAGGAACATATTATGTTGTAAGCTGCTATGAAGACAATAAGAAATAAAACATATATAGTTTCTCTATCCCAGGAGACCTACAGCTTACAGGATAAAAAGAGCCACATTCTTATATTCATGAGGAAATTAATTGTAACTATTAGTGAATATAAAAAGAACAATCTTAAAACCTCCCATAATATATATAGCCCCACAGTATATTTGGATATGAACCCTACTAGAGAATCCAACCACGCCATTCACGGATTTCTTACTAAAAAAGGGTAAAACAATAATTTTGGTATTTTATATCATAAATTTGTAAGATTGAGTTTTGTTGAAGTAAAATATGATTACAATGTATAGGCAGAAGTTTTCTGTCATGGAGCTGTTCAGTCCCAAATTATCAGCAGCGGTTTTCCAAATTACCACACAAAGGCTTAATATTACTTATAATGCTTGACTAATAACTTATGCTTATTATTAACTAGCTCTTACATTTTAAGTTAACCATATTCCTTATTTACTCCTTGCCACATGGTGGGAACTATTCTCAGGATGGCATGCCCGTCTTGCATGTAGCCATTGTCTCTTGGTTGCACCCTTCTCTTTTCCATCATCCTAGTTTGGTTTCCCTGCCTATATTTCCTGTCTGACTACTGTCAAATCAGCAATTTTTAAAACCAACTTGAGTGACAAATCTTTACAGTGTACAAGAGAATTTTTCACAACATTTCCCACTTTTGTCTAATTAAGAAGGATGATTTTAAATAAGTAAGATTATATACATCAAAAAGTTATCAAATAAGAATTACAGTTGCAATATTTAGTTCATTTTTATTTGACAAAATTAAAGAAAATATTTTACCATCCCTCTTATCTTTATGAGTACAAAGTTTTGTATCTAATATACCTTTTATTATAACTAAGGAAAACTATACTGTCTAATCTTCAACTCCATCAAGAACCCCAGAAGGGAAAATTGTTACCTAATGACAGGAACCTCAAGAAGCCTGGAAAGTCACCTAAAGGTCGATCACCTTCCTGGACCTGGGGGGAGTTGGGAGGACCTTGGTCTTAGCATAGAGTGGGGAACCCTGATGGCTCCTTGGCCTTGAGAGGGAGGGAGGGGAGGTATGGGTGGAGGGAGGGGAGGGAAGGGGGAGAGGAGGGGAGAGAAAGGGGAGAAGGAGGGGAGGGGGGAGGGGGATGGAAATTTTTAAATATAAAAAAAACCATGAGGAAAAAAAAAAAAAAGTCCTCTGTAACATTGAAGCATTAAAATCTGGACTAAATGTTTAACATATTTGATAGTCTTTCCTGTGTTTCAGAGACCAGCTTAGACAAAAATATCACTTACCAAGGTAGGGGCATGGGGATTAGAAAGTCAGTAATGGGTACGAAATTGTAAGAGAAAATAATAAAACAGAAAACATAGGATAGATAGTACCAGGAGGGAGTTCCAATTAATACTGAAATCGCCCACATTTAATTTGTTATAAACTTCTATACCCCAGTAATACAGGGGAAAGAAAACAAAAGACTGCATTAACATGACACAAACGAAAACTAGAACAGTTATTTGCTTTATAGTTTGAGACATCAAATCATTATCATTTTGTTGTTTAGGTAGTGAACCCACCCCAAACCAAGTGTCCCAAAGGCAGCCTTTCCCAAGGTCAAACTTCCTATTTCAAAAGAAGGAGCAAAAGTATGCTTAAATTTTGTGACCATTGGTCAGGGTGGAGTGGATCTACCTATATGAGCCATCTTAATATCAAAAGACCAAATAACCACACCCTAGGTCAGGAAGTATAGCCACGCTTGTCAACAACATTGAACAAGTTAAAACTCTTTGACTTTCAGACAAGGTGGAAATAAGAGAACATTTTTTGCCTTCCACACTGGTGAAGCAAATTTGAAGGATTGATCTACCTTATCTTGGCAAAGTTTTGCACTTGCCTTTCTTGCATCTTGCTGGTCCAGTTTTCATAGGTAACTGTCAGCAATTGAGGAAAGGGCAGTTTCTTTGCCCAAATAGCTAACTTTTGCCATAAAGAAAACAAACTCCATATGGATTCTCTTCAATGCCCATCATCCTCTTTGATTTTGTAGGTCTTTGATGTGTTTGAAGATTGCCTATCTAATATATAACTATGTATGACCTTGAAAATATACCTAACATGACCATGTTTGCTGCTAGAGATGACTATTAATCTGTATTTCTTCATTATATATTTCATTTTTAGATGAGGTGCAAAAATATAATACCCTAAACAAGAGTAAAAATATACATAAACAAAACTAAAAACTAACTTTAAATTTGAATCAATAAACCAAAATCTATACCAAGGCAAAATATCCTGAGATTAAAAGGTTTTTGGATTAAAGTCGATTCAATAATCTATCTTTTCATCCTATAATTCCTATATCCTAACTCTCCTTTTTCCTTTATAAAGAAATCATTTGTTTTAACTGTTTTGTGTCACTTTATTTTTAATACGACCATTAACAATTTGTAACCAAACTCCCTACATAACAACAAACATCCATAATCCAGTTTTTTTTTGAAATGCAGATGAAGATCTAGGATACTTCCTGTTGATTGGGGATGCTGGTAATCTTTAGGGGACCCTGAGAAAATTGAGGAGTATTTTGTGAGTCTGGATCACGTTGAACCTGTTCTGGATGTAAAACTCAGACGTAACTATAACTGAGACACTCAGAGGCACTGGATCATCTGGGCCATCTGCTCCTATTAGAGAGTTTTCAGGAAATCTTTCTCAATCCAACTTGATTTTTTTTTAATCCCAGAATGAACCTACAGTCTCTCATTTCATGTGAAATAAAAGAAGAACCTCTTTCCCAAGGGAACATATCTTTTGACTTAAATTTTGAAGTCAAGATATTTTTAAAATACATAAGTTGTAGCACAAATTCTAATTGGTCTTAATAATAAAAACCCAGAGTTATATATTATGGGGCATAAGTTGAAAGATCAGAGAAGCAGAGCTGCCACGTCTCTGAATGCTCAGACTGAATAGGCAGGATCCTGTCTCTATGAATCCTCAGACTGAATTCTGAGCTCTTGTTTCCTCTTGTCTTATATTCTTCTCTCTGCACAGCCAAATATCTTCCCATAGCCGACTCCCTACTGCTGGTATTAAACGTTTAAGCCACCACCACTTGATTCTATTTCTTTTTTAGACCGATTCAATCTTGTGTAGCCCAGCATGGCCTTGAAATCAAAGAGATCCATCTGACTCTGTCTCCTGAGTGACAGGATTAAACTGTGTGCCACCACTGCCTGGACTCTATGGCAAACTAGTGTGTCTAGCTCTGCTTACTCTGACCTTCAGGCAAGCTTTTTTTGTTAAAGCACAAACAAAATATCACCATAATATGTTGGTTTAATCTACCAGCTTTTATAATCAAATGTCTCTCAGCAGTTATTATTTGCTCATTAACAGTAATAAAAATCTAAAGATAGCACAATAATATGCATAATCCGGACCCTGCACATTTTGCATCCTTATGTACCTTATTTTATACAATATTATATTGTATATTATATTATATATGTATATATATGTGTGTGTGTATATATATATATATACAGAGAGAGAGAGAGAGAGAGAAAGAGAGAGAGAGACCACATGAACCTTTGCTGTACCTATGTTGTGAGATCCCCAAACAAGACCACCAAAAAACAAGTATCTGATACAAATACACAGGAATTTATTGAATACAAATTGAAGCCTGGGCCATCATCTAGTACTCTGATGCAGTAGGTGGAGGAGAAAGACCTTGAGCCTCTGGGCTTGGGGGATTTCTTAAAGGAAAAACTACAAGCAGCATGGTAAAGCCCTGGAGTTTCAGGATTGGATAAGGATATGCAACTGTTGAATTTCATTGGCTGGGGTCAAGGGGAATTTCCAAACAGCATTTAAGAGATTCCCACAAGGACATCTGAGGTGAGCTGATGTTGTTTTTTTTTTTTTTTTTTTTTTTTTGGTTTTTCGAGACAGGGTTTCCCTGTAGTTTCTAGAGCCTGTCCTGGAGCTAGCTCTTGTAGACCAGGCTGGCCTTGAACTCAGAGATCAGGCCTGCCTCTGCCTCCCGAGTGCTGGGATTAAAGGCGTGTGCCACCACCACTGCCCGGCCGGAAATTCTTGCAAAATGTTTGGGTGCCATGTGTAGGCAGAAGTTTCCTACCTCAGAGCCTCTGGGTTCCAAATACTCGGCAATTGCTTCTGAAATTGCCACACAGAGGCTCAATATTATTTACAAACGGTCAACCAATAGCTCAAACTTATCATTAACTATCTCATATATTTTAAGTTAACCCGTATCCTTTTTTTATGATTAAAAATTATTTATTTCAGAAAGTCCTTTCTATGTTCCTTAGTAAGTCTGACATGGGTCCATGTACTTTTCCTGGACATAATAAAATCATAAACCCTGGAAATTAGTTTTGGGTTAGAAGAATATTTCAAAATTATGAAACAACATAATTTTAAGGCTGTGTCTATTGTATATACAAAAGGAAAGGGAGGAACAGAAAGAGGATAACTTGGTAACTAGGTATCATTAGTTTTCTTGCTGCTCTACCATGTGGTGGTATCTTTTCTCATTATAGCATGCCAATCTTGCTTTCTCAGCATCCTGCTGGGGTCTTCTGACTCTGCCCTTCTGTACAAATTTTAATTGGTCTTAATAATAAAAACCAAGAGATAAGCAAAAAGTTATCAAGATGATAATTAACATGTCAATCCCAGTTAAGTTATTATGCCTTCATTTAAATTTTTAAATTATGCATTACATAACCATACACAGACCAAACTTTTTCATTGCAATAGTTTTTTTCATTTTTTTAATGTGGAAAAAAGCTATCTCTTTTCACTAATTCCTCCATTTAAGAATTTCCAATTTTCTCACCAAATCTGCCAATGGTGTTGATGAAGATAAGAGGCTGACTGCTACTATGTAGAACAGTAGAAGCCTGACAGGATTATGTAGTATGGAGCATGGGCTGTGTCCTGCTACTGGACTAGCTTATACCCGATATAACCGCGTAGAAACTATATTCATTCAAATAATGCCTGGCCTATTATCTCCAGACCCTTATTGGTTAACTCTCACATATTAGTTTAACCCATCTCCATTAATGTGCATCACCACTTGAGTGTAGCTTACCTGTATGCATCGGGTTCCATCTTGGGCAGGAGAAGCATGGCATCTACTTGTCTGTCCTTCTTCTCAGCATTCTGTTCTGTTTACTCCACTTACCTAATTACTGTCCTATCAAAAGGCCAAGGCAGTTTCTTTATTTAAACAATGAAAGCAACACATAGAAGAACCTCCTATACCATTTCCCCTTTTTCTGTTTAAACAAAAAGGAAGGCTTTAACTTTAACATAGTAAAATTACATATAACAAATCAGTTATCAAACAAGAATTAGAGTTACAATATTTATATCTACTTTATCTTTTATCATAATTAAGGAAAACTATATCTATAAATTCTTCAACTTCATC
>NW_024582320.1:140367-175367 GCF_903992535.2 Arvicola amphibius
ACGGTCTTTTCCTTCTTCTTTACCTTCTTTACCTCTTTGACTTTTTTACCTTCTTTACCTTCTTCTTTACCTTCTTTGACTTCTTCTTTACACTCTTTACCTTCTTCTTATTTTCTTTGACTTCTTCCTTTACCTTCTATGTTACATTCTTTGACTTTTTCTGTACATTCTCTACCTTCTTCTTTAACTCCTTTACCTTCTTTGACTTCTTCTTCACCTTCTTTACCTTGTTCTTTACGTTCTTTACCGTCTTCTTTACCTTCTTTGACATCTTCTTTTCCTTTTTTGACTTCTCCTTTACCTTCTTTACCTTCTTCTTTACCTTATTTACCATCTTCTTTACATTATTGATTTTTTCTTTAAGTTTTTGAGTACTTCTTTACCTTCCTTACCTTTCTTATTTACCTTCCTTACCTTCTTATTTACCTTCTTTACTTTCTTCTTACCTTCTTAATTTCTTCTTTACCTTCTTTGACTTCTTTACCTTCCCTGACTTCTTCATTACCTTATTTATCTTCTTCTTTACCTTCCTTGACTTCTACTTTACCTTCTTTATCTCTTCTTTACCTTCTTTATCTATTTCTTTACCTTTTCTACCTTCTTCTTTACCTTCTTTATCTTCTTCTTTACCTTCCTTACCATCTTCTTTACATTCTTCATTACCTTCTCTGACTTTTTCTTTACCTTTTTTACCTTCTACTTTACTTTCTGTGACCTCTTCTTTACTTCATTTACCTTCTTTACATTCTACATTATCTTCTTTACATTGATCTTTACCTTTCTTGACTTCTTTACTGTTCTTTAACTTCGTCTTTATCTTTTTGACTTATTCTTTACCTTCTTTACACTCTTCTTTACCTTCTCTATCTTCTTCTTTACCTTCTTTACCTTCTTCTTTACCATCTTACCTTTTTCTTTACCTTCTTCGACTTCTTCTTTAGCTGCTTTACCTTGTTCTTTATTTTCTTTGACTTCTTTACCTTCTTCACATTCTACTTTACATTTTTTAAGTTTTTACCTTCTCTACCTTCTTCTTTAACTTCTTTACCTTCTTTGACTTGTTCTTAAGCTTCTTTACCTTGTTCTTTACCTTCTTTACCTTCTTCTTCACCTTCTTTGACTTCTTCTTTACCTTCTTTGACTTCTTCGTTACCTTCTTTACCTTCTTCTTTACATTCTTTGCCTTCTTCTTTACCTTCCTCTTTACCTTCTTCTTTACATTCTGTGACTTCTTCTTTACTTTCTTTACATTCTTCTTTACCTTCTTTGATTTCTTTACTGTTCTTTATCTACTTCTTTTCCTTCTGTGACTTCTTCTTTACCTTCTTTGACATCTTCTTTTCCTTCTTTGCCTTCTACTTTACCTTCCTCACCTCCTACATTACCTTCGCTGACGTCTTCTTTGACTTCTCTACCTTCTTCTTTACCTTCTTTACCTTCTACGTTAAATTCTTTGACTTTTTCTTTACCGTCTATACCTTCTTCTTTAACTTCTTTACCTTCTTTGATTTCTTCTTAACCTTCTTTACCTTATTCATTACCGTCTTTACCTTCTTTGACTTCTTCTTTAACTTCTTTGACTCCTTCTTTACCTTCCTTTTCTTCTTCTTTACCTTCTTTATCTTCTTCTTTACCTTTTTCCCTTCTTCTTTGCCATTTTGACTTATTTACTGTTCTTTATCTTCTTGTTTTCCTTTTTGAATTCTTCTTTACCTACTTTACCTTCTACTTTACCTTCTTTGATTTCTTTACTTTCTCCACCATTTTCTTTACTTCTTTAACTTCTTTAGCTTCTTCTTTACCTTCTTTACTTTCTTTGACCTCTTCTTTACTTTCTTTATTTTCTTTGACTTCGTATTTGCCTTGTTTACCTTGTAATTTACATTCTTTGACTTCTTCTTTACCTTCTTTACCTTCTGCTTTACTTACTTTACTTTCCTCTATACCTTCTTTGACTTCTTTACTGTTCTTTATCTTCTTCTTTTTCTTCTTTGACTTCTTAACCTTCTTTCCCTTCTCCTTGACCTTCTTTACCTTCTACTTTACCTATTGGACTTCTGTTTTACTTTCTTTACCTCCTTCTTTACCTTACCTTCTTCTTTACCTTCATTCCTTTCTTCTTTACTTACTTTGACTTCTTCTTTATCTTTTTTACCTTCTTCTTTACCTTGTTTCCCTTGTTCTTTACATTCTTTACCATCTTCTTTACCTTCTTTACCTTCTTCTTTACCTTCTTTGACTTATTCTTTACCTTCTTTACCGTCTACTCTACTTTCTTTGTCTGCTTCTTTACTTTCCTTACCTTCTTTACATTCTGCATTCCATTCTTTACATTTTTCTTTACCTTCTTTGACATCTTTACGGTTCTTTATGCTCTTCTTTACCTTCTTTGACTTCTTCTTTACCTTCTTTACATTCTACTTTACTTTATTTGACTTCTTCTTTACCTTTTCTACCTTCTTCTTGAACTTCTTCACCTTCTTCTTTACCTTCTTTGACTTCCTCTTTACCTTGACTTCTTCTTACCTTCTTTAACTTCTTCTTCACCTTCTTTTTTTTCCTCTACCTTCTATACCTACTTCTTTACCTTGCTAACTTCTTCGTTACCTTCTTTATCTTCTGCATTACCTTATTGGACTTCTTCTTTACCTTCTTTACCTTCGTCTTTAACTACTTTTATTTCTTCTTTACCTTCTTTGACTTCTTCTTTACGTTCTTTACCTTCTTTTTTACCTTCTTATCTTCTTCTTACGTTCTTTACCTTCTTCTTTTACTTCTTTGACTCCTTATTTACCTTCTTTACCTACTACTTTACCTTCTTTGACTTCTTCTTTATCTTGTCCACCTTCTTCTTTACATTATTTACCGACTTTACATTCTACTTTACCTTCTTGAATTCTTCTTTAACTTCTATACCTTTTTCTTTACCTTCTTTACCTTCTTTACCTTCTTCTTACCTGCTTTACCTTCTTCTTTACCTTCTTTAACTACTTCTTTAGGTACTTTACCTACTTTTTTTTACCTGCTTCAACTTCATCTTGACCTTCTTTGACTTCTTATTTACATTCTTTGACTTCTTCTTCACCTTCCTTACCTTCTGCTTTACCTTCTATTTTACCTTCTTTACCTTTTTCTTTGCCTTCTTTGACTTCATCTTTACCTTCTTTGACTTCTTCTTTACCTTCTTTACCTTCTTCTTACCTTCTTTGACTTCTTCTTCAACTTGTTTGACTTCTTCTTTACCTTCTTTGACTGCTTCTTTACTATTTTACCTTCTTCTTTAAATTCTTTGACTTTTTTTTACATTATATACCTTCTTCTTTATCTTCTTTATTGCTTTAACTTCTTCTTTAACTTCTTTACCTTATTTGACTATTTCTTTTACCTTCTTTACCCACTTCTTCACCTTCTTTACCTTCTTCTTTACCTTCTTTACCTTCTTCTTTACCTTCTTTGAATTATTCTTTACCTTCTTTTCCTTCTAATTTACCTTATTGGACTTATTCTTTACCTTCTTTACTTTCTTCTTTGACTTCTTTACCTCCTTCTTTAAACTCTTTGACTTCTGCTTTACCTTCTTTACCATCTTTACCTTCTTTTTTCCCTTCTTTACCTTCTTCTTTATGTTCTTTTACTTTTTATTTACCTGCTTTGCCTTCATCTTTACCTTCTTTACCTTTTTCTTTACCTTCCTACCTTCTTCTTTACCTTCTTTGACTTCTTCTTTACCTTTTTTACCTTCTTCTGAACCTTCTTTACCTTCTTCTTTACATTCTTTGACTTCGTCGACTTCTTCTTACCTACTTTACCTACTTTTTTCGCCTTCGTTAACTTCTTCTTGACCTTCTTTGACTTCTTATTTACATTCTTTGACTTCTTCTTCACTTTCTTTACCTTCTTCTTTACCTTCTTTTTTACCTTCTTTAACTTCTCCTTTACCTTCCTTGACTTATTCTCTACCTTCTTTGACTTCTTCTTCACCTTCTTTACCTTCTTCTATACCTTCTTTTTAACCTCTTTTACCTTTTTCTTTACCTTATTTGACTTATTCTTTACCTTTTTTGACTTCTTCTTTACCTACGTCGACTTCTTCTTCATGTTCTTCTTTACCTTATCTGACTTTTTCTGTACATTCTTTACCTTCTTTGACATTTTTACCTTCTTACATTCTTTTTTAATTTCTTAACTTTCTTTACCTTGTTGTTTAACTTCTTAACTTTATTTACCTGGTTATTTACCTTCTTTGACTTCTTCTTTTACCTTCTTTACCTTCTTCTTTACCTTCTTTGACTTATTTCTTTAAATTTTTTGACTTTTTTTTACCTTCTTTGACTTCTTCTTTACATTCTTTACCTTCTTCTTACCTTCTTTACCCTTCTTCTTTAACTTCTTTAATTTTTTTTTACATTCTTTATCTTCTTCTTTTATCTGCTTTACTTTCTTTACCTTCTTCCTTTACCTTCTTTACATTCTTCTTTACCTTCTTTGACTCCTTCTCTACCCTTCTTTAATGTCTACTTTACCTTCTTTGTCTTTTTCCTTAATTTTACCTTCTTTACATTCTGATAGACCTTCTTTACCTTCTTCTTTACCTTCGTTGACTTCTTCTTCACCTTGTTTACCTTCCTTACCTTCTTTGACTTCTTCTTTAACTCTCTATGTTCCTCTTTACCTTCTTTGAATTTTTTTTACCTTCTTACATTCTTTGTTAAATTCTGAAACTTCGTTACCTTATTCTTTTTCTTCTTTACCGGATTCTTTACCTTTTTGTCTTCTTCTTTACCTTCTTTGCCTTCTTCTTTAACTTCCTTGACTTCTTCCTCACCTTCTTTATCTTCTTCTTTAACTTCTTTACCTTCTTCAACTATATCTTTTCCTCCTTTATCTTCTTTTTATCTCTTTACCGACTTCTTTACCTTATTTACCTTCTTCTTTACGTTCTTTCTCTTTTCTTCACCTGCTTTGCCTTCATCTTTACCTTCTTTACCTTTTTCTTTACCTTCTTTACCTTCTTCTTTACCTTCTTTGACTACTTCTTTACCTCCTTTCCCTTCTATTTTACCTCCTTTGACTTCTTCTTTACCTTTTTACCTTTTTTACATTCTGATATACCTTCTTTACCTTCTTCTTTACCTTATTTGACTTCTTCTTTATATTCCTGACCTTCTTCTTTACCTTCTTTAAATTCTTCTTAACCATCTTTACCTTCTTCTTTACCTTCTTCTTTACCTTCTTACTTCTTCTAAACATTCTTTACCTTGTTCTTTACCTTCTCTAGCTTCTTCTTTACCTTCTTTACCATTTTCTTTACCTTCTTTACCTTCTTCTTTACCTTCTTTGACTACTTCTTTACCTTCTTTACCTTCTACTTTACCTTCTTTGTCTTCTTCTTTATATTCTTTACCTTCTTCTTTACCTTCTTTATCTACTTCTTTAGCTACTTTACCTACTTTTTTACCTTCTTTAACTTCTTCTTGACCTTCTTTGACTTCTTATTTACATTCTTTGACATCTTCTTCACCTTCCTTACCTTCTGCTTTACCTTCTTTTTTACCTTCTTTACCTTTTTCTTTACCTTATTTGACTTATTCTTTACCTTCTTTGACTTCTTCTTTACCTTCTTTTACTTCTTCTTTACCTTCTTTACCTTCTTCTTTACCTTCTTCTTTACCTTCTTTGACTTATTCTTTAACTTTTTGACTTCTTCTTTACCTTCCTTGACTTCCTCTTTATATTCCTTACCTTCTTCTTTACCTTCTTCTTAATCATCTTTACCTTCTTCTTAACCTTCTTCTTTACATTCTTCACCTTGTTTACTTCTTCTTAACATTCTTTACCTTGTTCTTTACCTTCCCTACCTTCTTCTTTACCTTCTTTACATTCTTTACCTTTTTGTTTACCTTCTTTATGCCCTTCTTTACCTTCTTTGACTACTTCTTTACCTTCTTTACCTTCTACTTTACCTTCTTTGACTACTTCTTTACTTTTTTACCGTCTTTACATTCTGATATACCTTCTTTACCTTCTTCGTTACCTTCTTTGACTACTCCTTTATATGCCTCACCGTCTTCTTTTCCTTCTTTACCATCTTCTTAACCATCTTTACCTTCTTCTTTACCTTCTTCTCGACTTTGTTTACTTCTTCTTAACATCCTTTACCTACTTCTTTACCTTCTCTACAATCTTCTTTACCTTCTTTTTTTTTTTAGAACTTCTTTATTCTAGAATTAGTAATGATATACTTTACATAGTAGACAGAGCACATAAAATGTTTGGGTATGCTCTATTAGAAAATAAATACAAGCATGCACATAAATGGGCATATAAGACATATATGTGTGTATGTCAGGTGAGCCACAAGACCAAGGACAACCAAGGTCAGTTTATGATTCTTGGTGAAAGTACCTTCCTGATTCAAATCTGCGACTGGGGGTCCATTCCAGTGTGTGATAATATGGAGTTCTGTCAATATTCTAATATTTTCATATTTATATTTGTCTCAACAATTTTACACAGAATTATTAAATTAAATAGAATTATTAAAAAATAGAAACATACCATGACCGTTACAATGAGTAAAATGATTGTTTCATTCATTTCAATGTTATGCCTAAGAGACAAATGTGGTTACATCTGTAAAAAGTAATTCTGAGTTGCTCATGAGATTTTAGGTAATGTTAAATTCACTGAACATTAAATCTAATCTACAGTATACTTCAAAACATGCTGATGAGATCAAAATTGAAGACCACATGACTACTAAAAAGCAGGAGTTAATGGCACACTACAGACATGGGTGACTTTAGGTCAACAGGATTTGTGGGCCCAGGCATGAGATCTAGTCACTAACTCCTTAGTTATAACACAAGGCACATTTTCTCATCTATTCCCTTTGAGGTAAATATCAGATTCAAAGGTGGGACCATTTTGTGATTATTAACTCCCACAGCTTCTTGGCGTAGAAAGGCAACAGTTTAAGGACAATGCAGCCCTGGAATGACATGTTTTGAATGTCATATACTAGAGGTAAATTTTATTAGGTTATCTTAAGGCATCAGAATTTCAAGAAGAACTCACTTCAACTACACCAACAATCTATTATTATTGCCTTAACTGTGATACACAATGTTCTACTTTACATTCTTTGACTTTTTCTTTACCTTCTCTACCTTCTTCTTTAACTTCTTTCCCTTCTTTACCTTCTTCTTTATCTTTTTTACCTTCTTCCTTACCTTTCTTTCCCTTGTTCTTTGCAGTCTTCTTTACCTTCTTTATGTTCTTCTTTACCTTCTTTGACTTCTTCTTTACCTGCTACTTTACATTCTTTGACTTTTTCTTTACCTTCTCTACCTTCTTCTTTAACTTCTTTCCCTACTTTACCTTCTTCTTTACCTTTTTTACCTTCTTCTTTACCTTCTTAGACTTATTCTTTGCCTTCTTTACACTCTTCTTTAACTTCTCTATCTTCTTCTTTACCTTCTTTACCTTCTTTACCTTCTTCTTTACTTCTTTGACTTCTTCATTACCTTCTTTACCTTTTACTTTACTTTCTTTGACTTCCTTCTTTACCTTCTTGACCTTCTTTACATTCTACTTTACCTTCTTTACAATCTTCTTTACCTTCTTTGACTCCTTTACTGTTCTTTTTCTTCTTATTTTCCTTCTTTTACCTCTTCTTTACCTTCTTTGACTTCTGGTTTTCCTTCTTTGACTCCTTATTTACCTTCTTTACCTACTACTTGAACTTCTTTTACTTCTTATTTACCTTCTCCACCTTCTTCTTTACATTCTTAAACTTCTTCACATTCTACTTTCCTTCTTTGAATTCTTCTTTACCTTCAAAACTTCTTCTTTATCTTCTTCTTTACCTTATTTACCTTAGTCTTTACCTTCTTTGATTTCTTCTTTACACTCTTTACCTTCTTCTTTATTTTCTTTGACTTCTTCTTTACCTTCTACTTTACATTCTTTGACTTTTTCTTTACCTTCTCTACGTTCTTCTTTAACTTATTTCCCTTCTTTACCTTCTTCTTTACCTTTTTTACCTTCTTCTTTACCTTCTTTGACTTATACTTTGCCTACTTTACACTCTTCTTTAACTTCTCTATCTTTTTCTTTACCTTCTTTACCTTCTTCTTTACCTTCTTTAAACTCTTCTTTACCTACTTTGATTTCTTCTTTACCTTCTTTGACATCTTCTTTACCTTCTTTAACTCCTTTTTTTCTTCTTTGCCTTCTTCTTTACCTTCCTTACCTTCTTCTTTACCAGTCTTTATCATCTTCTTTACATTCTTTACCTTCTTCTTTTCCTTCTTTGACTTCTTCGTTACCTTCTTTACCTTTTACTTTACTTCCTTTGACTTCTTCTTTACCTTCTTTACATTCTACTTTACCTTCTTTACATTCTTCTTTACCTTCTTTGAATCCTTTACTGTTCTTTTTCTTCTTATTTTCCTTCTTTTACCTCTTCTTTACCTTCTTTGACTTCTGGTTTTCCTTCTTTGACTCCTTATTTACCTTCTTTGCCTACTACTTGACCTTCTTTGACTTCTTCTTTACTTTCTCCACCTTCTTCTTTACATTCTTTACCTACTTTACCTTTTTTGAATTCTTATTTTCCTTCTATACCTTCTTCTTTACCTTCTTCTTTACGTTATTCTTTAACTTATGTGACTTCCTCTTTAACTTCTTTGACTTCTTCTTTCCTTCTTTAACTTCTTCTTTACCTTCTTTATCTTTTTCTTTAACTTCTATACCTACTTCTTTACCTTCCTAGCTTCTTCGTTATCTTCTTTTTCTTCTGCATTACCTTATTCGAATTCTTCTATACCTTCTTTACCTTCTTCTTTAACTACTTTTATTTCTTCTTTACCTTCTTTGACTTCTTCTTTACGTTCTTTACCTTCCTTTTTACCTTCTTTACCTTCTTCTTTACGTTCTTTACCTTCTTCTTTTACTTCTTTGACTCCTTATTTACCTTCTTTACCTACTACTTTACCTTCTTTGTCTTCTTCTTTAACTTCTATACCTTTTTCTTTACCTTCTTTACCTTTTTACCTTCTTCTTTACCTTCTTTACCTTCTTCTTTACCTTCTTCAACTACTTCTTTAGCTACTTTACATACTTTTTTACCTGCTTCAACTTCTTCTTGACCTTCTTTGACTTCTTATTTACATTCTTGTACTTTTTCTTCACCTTCCTTACATTCTGCTTTACCTTCTTTTTACCTTCTTTACCTTTTTCTTTGACTTATTTGACTTCTTCTTTACCTTCTTTGACTTCAACTTTACCTTCTTTGACTTCTTCTTTACCTTCTTTACATTCTTCTTTACGTTCTTTGACATCTTTACTGTTCTTTATCTACTTCTTTTCCTTCTGTGACTTCTTCTTTACCTTCTTTGAAATCTTCTTTTCCTTCTTTGCCTTCTGCTTTACCTTCCTTACCTCCTACATTACCTTCGCTGACTTCTACTCTGACTTCTCTACCTTCTTCTTTACCTTCTTTACCTTCTACGTTACATTCTCTGACTTTTTCTTTACCGTCTATACATTCCTCTTTAACTTCTTTATCTTCTTTGATTTCTTCTTAACCTTCTTTACCTTATTCATTACCGTCTTTACCTTCTTCTTTAACTTCTTTGACTTCTTCTTTAACTTCCTTGACTTCTTCTTTACCTTCTTTATCTTCTTCTTTACCGTTTTTCCCCTCTTCTTTGCCATTTTGATTTATTTACTGTTCTTTATCTTCTTATTTTCCTTTTTGACTTCTTCTTTACCTACTTTACCTTGTACTTTACCTTCTTTGACTTCTTCTTTACTTTCTCTACCATTTTCTTTACTTCTTTAACTTCTTAAGCTACTTCTTTACCTTCTTTACCTTCTTCTTTACCTTCTTTGGCTCTTCTTTACCTTCTTTGACTTCTTTAACTTTTTTGACTCCTTCTTTACCTTCCTTGACTTCTTTTTACCTTCTTTATCTTCTTCTTTACCTTTTTCCCCTCTTCTTTGCCATTTTGAATTATTTACTGTTCTTTATCTTCTTATTTTCCTTTTTGACTTCTTCTTTACCTACTTTACCTTCTTTGACTTCTTTTTTACTTTCTCTACCATTTTCTTACTTCTTTAACTTCTTAAGCTACTTCTTTACCTTCTTTACCTTCTTCTTTACCTTCTTTAACTTCTTCTTTACCTTCTTTCACTTCTTTACTGTACTTTATCTACTTCTTTTACTTCTGTGACTTCTTTATCTTCTTTGAAATCTTCTTTTCCTTCTTTGCCTTCTGCTTTACGTTCCTTACCTCCTACATTACCTTCGCTGACTTCTTCTCTAACTTCTCTACCTTCTTCTTTACCTTTTTTACCTTCTACGTTACATTCTTTGACTTTTTCTTTACCGTCTATATCTTCTTCTTTACCCTCTTTACCTTCTTTGACTTCTTCTTTACCTGCTTTACCTTCTTCTTTATTTTCTTTGATTTCTTCTTTACCTTCTTCACCTACTACTTTACTTTTTTTTCTTTTTCTTTACCTTCTCTACCTTCTTCTTTAACTTCTTTACCTTCTTTGACTTGTTCTTAAGCTTCTTTACCTTGTTCTTTACCTTCTTTACCTTCTTCTTTACCTTCTTTGACTTCTTTACCTTCTTTGACTTATTCTTTAACTTTTTGGACTTCCTCTTTATCTTCTTTGACTTCTTCTTTACCTTCCTTACCGTCTTTACTGTCTTTACCTTCTTCTTTAAATTCTTTGACTTTTTTACATTATTTACCTTCTTCTTTATCTTCTTTATTGCTTTAACTTCTTCTTTACCTTCTTTACCTTCTTCTTCACCTTGTTTACCTTCTTCTTTACATTCTTTTACTTCGTCGACTTCTTCTTATCTACATTACCTACTTTTGTACTTTCGTTAACTTCTTCTTGACCTTCTTTGACTTCTTATTTACATTCTTTGACTTCTTCTTTACCTTCTTTAACTTCTTTTTTGGCTTCTTTACCTTCTTCTTTACCTTCTTTTCCTTCTTCTTTTACTTCTTTGACTTTTTCGTTACCTTCTTTACATTTACTTTACTTTCTTTGACTTCTTCTTTACCTTCTTTACCTTTTTTACATTCTACTTTACCTTCTTTACATTCTTCTTTACCATCTTTGACTCCTTTACTGTTCTTTTTCTTCTTATTTTCCTTCGTTTACCACTTCTTTAGCTTCTTTGACTTCTGGTTTTACTTCTTTGACTCCTTAGTTACCTTCTTTACCTACTACTTGACCTTCTTTGACTTCTTCTTTACCTTCTCAACCTTCTTCTTTACATTCTTTAACTACTTTACCTTCTTTGAATTCTTATTTACCTTCTATACCTTCTTCTTTACCTGCTTCTTTACCTTATTCTTTACCTTCTTTGACTTCCTCTTTACCTTCTTTGACTTCTTCTTACCTTCTTTAACTTCTTCTTTACCTTCTTTATCTTTTTCTTTACCTTCTATACCTACTTCTTTACCTTCCTAGCTTCTTCGTTACCTTCTTTATCTTCTGCATTTCCTTATTGGAATTCTTCTTTACCTTCTTTACCTTCTTTACCTTCTTATCTTCTTCTTTAACTACTTTTATTTCTTCTTTACCTTCTTTGACTTCTTCTTTACGTTCTTTACCTTCTTTTTTAACTTCTTTACCTTCTTCTTTACCTTCTTACTTCTTCTTTTACTTCTTTGATTCCTTATTTACCTTCTTTACCTACTACTTTACCTTCTTTGACTTCTTCTTTACCTTCTCCACCTTCTTCTTTACATTATTTACCTTCTTTACAGTCTACTTTACATTCTTTGAATTCTTCTTTACCTTCTTTACATTCTACTTTACCTTATTTGACTAATTCTTTACCGTTTCTACCTTCTTTACCTGCTTTACCTTCTTCTTTACCTTCTTTGACTTCTTCTTACCTTCTTTAACTTCTTCTTTACCTTCTTTATCTTTTTCTTTACCTTCTATACCTACTTCTTTACCTTCCTAGCTTCTTTGTTACCTTCTTTATCTTCTGCATTACCTCTTTGGAATTCTTCTTTAACTTCTTTACCTTCTTTAAGTTTTTCTTTAACTAATTTGATTTCTTCTTTACATTCTTTGACTTCTTCTTTACCTTCTTTGACTTCTGGTTTTCCTTATTTGACTCCTTATTTACCTTCTTTACCTACTACTTGACCTTCTTTGACTTCTTCTTTACCTTCTCCACCTTCTTCTTTACATTCTTAATCTTCTTTACATTCTACTTTCCTTCTTTGAATTCTTCTTTACCTTCAATACCTTCTTCTTTACCTTCTTTACCCTCTTCTTTACCTTCTTTGACTTCTTCTTTATACTCTTTTCCTTCTTCTTTATTTTCTTTGACTTCTTCTTTACCTTCTACTTTACGTTCTTTGACTTTTTCTTTACCTCCTCTACCTTCTTCTTTAACTTCTTTCCCTTCTTTACCTTCTTCTTTACCTTTTTTACTTTCTTCTTTACCTTCTTTGACTTATTCTTTGCCTTCTTTAAACTCTTCTTTAACTTCTCTATCTTATTCTTTACCTTCTTTACCTTCTTCTTTACCTTCTCTACCTTCTTCATTACCTTCTTTGACTTCTTTACCTTTTTCACCTTCTACTTTTCATTTTTGACTTTTTCATTACATTCTCTACTTTGTTCTTTAACTTCTTTACCTTCTTTGACTTCTTCGCCTTCTTTACCTTGTTCTCTACCTTCTTAACCTTCTTCTTTACCTTCTTTACTTTCTTCTTTACCTTCTTCTTTACGTTCTTTGACTTCTTCTTTACCTTCTGTACCTTCTTCTTTACCTTTTTTGACTTCCTCTTTACCTTCCTTGACTTCTTCTTTCCTTCTTTAACTTTTTCTTTATCTTCTTTATCTTTTTCTTTATTTTGTATAACTTCTTCTTTACCTTCCTAGATTCTTCATTTCCTTCTTTACCTTCTATATTACCTTATTGGACTTCTTCTTTACCTTCTTAATCTTCTTCTTTACCTTCTTTACCTTCTTCTTTACCTACTTTCATTTCTAATTTACCTTCTTTGACTTCTTCTTTACCTTCTTTAACTTATTTTTTGCCTTCTTTACCTTCTTTACCTTCTACTTTACCTTCTTCTTTTACTTCTTTGACTTCTTAGTTACCTTCTTTACCTTTTATTTTACTTTCTTTGACTTCTTCTTTACCTTCTTTAACTTCTTCTTTACATTCTACTTTACCTTCTTTACATTCTTCTTTACCATCTTTGACTCCTTTACTGTTCTTTTTCTTCTTATTTCCTTCTTTTACATCTTCTTTACCTTCTTTGACTTCTGGTTTTCCTCCTTTGACTCCTTATTTACCTTCTTTACCTACTACTTGACCTTCTTTGTCTTCTTGTTTACCTTCTCCACCTTCTTCTTTACAGTCTTAACCTTCTTTACATTCTACTTTCCTTCTTTGAATTCTTCTTTACCTTCAATACCTTCTTCTTTACCTTCTTCTTTACCTTCTTTACCTTCTTCTTTACCTTCTTTGATTTCTTCTTTACACTCTTTATCTTCTTTATTTTCTGTGACTTCTTCTTTACCTTCTACTTTACATTCTTTGACTTTTTCTTTACCTTCTTTACCTTCTTCTTAACTTCTTTCCCTTCTTACCTTCTTCTTTACCTTGTTTACCTTCTTCTTTACCTTCTTTGACTTATTCTTTGCCTTCTTTACACTCTTCTTTAACTTCTCTATCTTCCTCTTTACCTTCTTTACCTTCTTCTTTACCTTCTTTAAGCTCTTCTTTACCTGCTTTGATTTCTTCTTTACCTTCTTTGGCTTCTTCTTTACCTTCTTTAACTACTTTTTTGGCTTCTTTACCTTCTTCTTTACCTTCTTTACCTTCTTCTTTACCTTATTTACCTTCTTCTTTTACTTCTTTGACTTCTTCGTTACCTTCTTTAACTTTTACTTGACCTTCTTTGACTTCTTCTTTACCTACTCCACCTTCTTCTTTACATTCTTTACCTACTCTTACCTTCTTTGAATTCTTATTTACCTTCTATACCTTCTTCTTTACCTTCTTTACCTTCTTCTTTACCTTTTTTGACTTCTTCTTTAACTTCCTTGACTCCTTTTTAACTTCCTTGACTTGTTCTTTACCTTCTTTATCATCTTCTTTATCTTGTTTAACTTCTTCAACTATATCTTTACCTAATTTACCTTCTTTTTACCTTCTTTACCTTCTTCTTTACCTTCTTTACCTTATTCTTTGCCATCTTTGACTTAGTTACTGTTCTTTATCTTCTTATTTTCCTCCTTTGACTTCTTCTTTACCTACTTTACCTTCTACTTATCCTACTTTGAGCTCTTCTTTACTTTCTCCACCTTCTTCTTTACTTCTTTATCTTCTTTAACTTCTTCTTTAAATTCTTTAGCTTCTTCTTTAACTTATTTGACTCCTTCTTTACCTTCTTTAACTTGTTTTTTACCTTCTTTACCTTCTTCTTTACCTTCTTTACCTTCTTCTTTTACTTCTTTGACTTCTTTACCTTCTTTACCTTTCTTTACAGTCTACTTTACCTTCTTTACATTCTTCTGTACCTTCTTTGACTTCTTTACTCTTAATTTTTCTTCTTATTTTCCTTCTTTGACTTCTTCTTTACCTTTTTTGACTTCTGGTTTTCCTTATTTGACTCCTTATTTACCTTCTTTACCTACTACTTGACATCCTTTGACTTCTTGTTTACCTTCTCCACCATCTTCTTTACGTTTTTAATCTTCTTACATTCTACTTTCCTTCTTTGAATTCTTCTTTACCTTCAATACCTTCTTCATTACCTTCTTTACCCTCTTCTTTACCTTCTTTACCCTCTTCTTTACCTTCTTTGACTTCTTCTTTACACTCTTTACATTCTTCTTTATTTTCTTTGACTTCTTCTTTACCTCCTACTTTATGTTCTTTGACTCTTTTTTACCTCCTCTACCTTCTTCTTTAACTTCTTTCCCTTCTTTACCTTCTTCTTTACCTTTTTACCTTCTTCTTTACCTTCTTTGACTTATTATTTGCCTTCTTTAAACTCTTCTTTAACTTCTCTATCTTATTCTTTACCTTCTTTACCTTCTTTACCTTCTTACCTTCTCTACCTTCTTCATTAACTTCTTTGACTTCTTTACCTTTTTCACCTTCTACTTTACATTTTTGACTTTTGCATTACATTCTCTACTTTGTTCTTTAACTTCTTTACCTTCTTTGACTTCTTCTTCACCTTCTTTTCCTTGTTCTCTACCTTCTTAACCTTTTTCTTTACCTTCTTTACTTTTTCTTTACCTTCTTCTTTACATTCTTTGACCTCTTCTTTACCTTCTGTACCTTCTTCTTTACCTTTTTTGACCTCCTCTTTACCTTCCTTGACTTCTTCTTGCCTTCTTTAACTTTTTCTTTCTTCTTTATCTTTTTCTTTATTTTGTATAACTTCTTCTTTACCTTCCTAGCTTCTTCATTTCCTTCTTTACCTTCTATATTACCATATTGGACTACTTCTTTACCTTCTTTACCTTCTTCTTTACCTTCTTCTTTACCTACTTTGATTTCTAATTTACCTTCTTTGACTTCTTCTTTACCTTCTTTAACTTATTTTTTGCCTTCTTTACCTTCTTTACCTTCTTTACCTTTACCTTCTTTACCTTCTTTAACCTTCTTCTTTTACTTCTTTGACTTCTTAGTTTACCTTCTTTACCTTTTATTTTACTTTCTTTGACTTCTTCTTTACCTTCTTTACGTTCTTTACATTCTACTTTACCTTCTTTACATTCTTCTTTACCATCTTTGACTCCTTTACTGTTCTTTTTCTTCTTATTTTCCTTCTTCTTTACCTTCTTTGACTTCTGGTTTTCCTCCTTTGACTCCTTATTTACCTTCTTTGCCTACTACTTGACCTTCTTTGACTTCTTGTTTACCCTCTCCACCTTCTTCTTTACGTTCTTAATATTCATTACATTCTACTTTCCTTCTTTGAATTCTTCTTTACCTTCAATACCTTCTTCTTTACCTTCTTTACCCTCTTCTTTACCTTCTTTACCCTCTTCTTTACCTTCTTTGACTTCTTCTTTACACTCTTTACATTCTTCTTTATTTTCTTTGACTTCTTCTTTACCTCCTACTTTATGTTCTTTGACTTTTTCTTTACCTCCTCTACCTTCTTCTTTAACTTCTTTCCCTTCTTTATCCTTCTTCTTTACCTTTTTTACCTTCTTCTTTACCTTCTTTGACTTATTCTTTGCCTTCTTTACACTCTTCTTTAACTTCTCTATTTTCTTCTTTAACTTCTTTACCTGCTTTATACCTTCTTCTTTACCTTTTCTACCTTCTTTACCTTCTTTGACTTCTTTACCTTTTTCACCTTCTACTTTACATTTTTGACGTTTTCATTACCTTCTCTACTTTCTTCTTTAACTTCTTTACCTTCTTTGACTTCTTCTTCGCCTTCTTTACCTTGTTCTCTACCTTCTTTACCTTCTTCTTTACCTTCTTTACTCTCTTCTTTTACTTCTTGATTTCTTCTTTACGTTCTTTGACTTCTTTATCTTTTTTGACTTCTTTCTTAGTTTATTTATCTTCTATTTACCTTCCTTGACTTCTATTTTAGCTTATTTATCTTCTTCTTTACCTTCTTTATCTACTTCTTTACCTTCCCTACCTTCTTCTTTACCTTTTTGACTTCTTCTTTAACTTCCTTGACTCCTTTTTTACCTTCCTTGACTTGTTCTTTACCTTCTTTATCATCTTCTTTACCTTCTTTAACTTCTTCAACTATATCTTTACCTAATTTACCTTCTTTTTACCTTCTTTACCTTCTTCTTTACCTTCTTTACCTTCTTCTTTGCCATCTTTGACTTAGTTTACTGTTCTTTATCTTCTTATTTTCCTTCCTCCTTTGACTTCTTCTTACCTACTTTACCTTCTACTTTTCCTTCTTTGACCTCTTCTTTACTTTCTCCACCTTCTTCTTTACTTCTTTATCTTCTTTACCTTCTTTAAATTCTTTAGCTTCTTCTTTAACTTATTTGACTTCTTCTTTACCTTCTTTAACTTGTTTTTTACCTTCTTTACCTTTTTCTTTACCTTCTTCTTTTACTTGTTTGACTTCTTAACCTTCTTTACCTTCTTTACAGTCTACTTTACCTTCTTTATATTCTTCTTTACCTTCTTTGACTTCTTTACTCTTATCTTCTTCTTATTTTCCTTCTTTGACTTCTTCTTTACCTTCTTTGACTTCTGGTTTTCCTTATTTGACTCCTTATTTACCTTCTTTACCTACTACTTGACGTCCTTTGACTTCTTGTTTACCTTCTCCACCTTCTTCTTTACGTTCTTAATATTCATTACATTCTACTTTCCTTCTTTGAATTCTTCTTACCTTCAATACCTTCTTCATTACCTTCTTTACCCTCTTCTTTACCTTCTTTACCCTCTTCTTTACCTTCTTTGACTTCTTCTTTAAACTCTTTACCTTCTTCTTTATTTTCTTTGACTTCTTCTTTACCTCCTACTTTATGTTCTTTGACTTTTTTTTTACCTCCTCTCCCTTATTCTTCAACTTTTTTCCCTTCTTTATCTTCTTCTTTACCTTTTTTACCTTCTTCTTTACCTTCTTTGACTTATTCTTTGCCTTCTTTACACTCTTCTTTAACTTCTCTATTTTCTTCATTGACTTCTTTACCTTCTTTACCTTCTTTACAGTCTACTTTACCTCCTTTACATTCTTCTTTACCTTCTTTCACTTCTTTACTCTTCTTTTTCTTCTTATTTTCCTTCTTTGACTTCTTCTTTACCTTCTTTGACTTCTGGTGTTCCTTATTTGACTCTTTATTTACCTTCTTTACCTAATACTTGACCTTCTTTGACTTCTTCTTTACCTTCTCCACCTTCTTCTTTACATTCTTAATCTTCTTTACATTCTACTTTCCTTCTTTGAATTTCTTCTTTACCTTCTATACCTTCTTCTTTACCTTCTTTACCCTCTTCTTTACCTTCTTTGACTTCTTCTTTATACTCTTTACCATCTTCTTTATTTTCTTTGACTTCTTCTTTACCTCCTACTTTACATTCTTTGACTTTTTCTTTACCTCCTCTACCTTCTTCTTTAACTTCTTTCCCTTCTTTCCCTTCTTTACCTTTTTACCTTCTTCTTTACCTTCTTTGACTTATTCTTTGTCTTCTTTACACTCTTCTTTAACTTCTCTCTTCTTCTTTACCTTCTTCTTTACCTTCTCTACCTTCTTCTTTACCTTCTTTGACTTCTTCACCATCTTACCTTCTTCTTCACTTTCTTTACCTTCTTTACCTGCTTCTTTACCTTCTCTACCTTCTTCTTTACTTTGTTTACCTTCTTCTCTACCTTCTTTACCTTCTCCTTTACATTCTTTACCTTCTACTTTACTTTCTTTCACTTCTTCTTTATTTTCTTTACCTTCTTTACATTCTGCATTACATTCTTGTTTACTTCTTTGGCTTCTTATTACCTTCAATGACTTCTACTTTACCTTCTATATCTTCTTCTTTACCTGCTTCTTTTCCTTCTCTACCTTCTACTTTACCTTCTTCTTTACCTTCCTTATCTTCCTCTTACCTTCTTTACCTTCTTCCCTATTTTTTGTCTTCTTTACCTTCTTTACCTTCTACTTTACTTTCTTTGACTTCTTCTTTACTTTCTTTATGTTCTTTACTTTCTGCATTACATTCTTTACATTCCTCTTTACCTTCTTTGACTTCTTTACTGTTCTTTATCTTCTTCTTTACCTCCTTTGACATCTTTGTTACCTTCTTTTTTGTTGCTTTTATTTTTATTTATTTACTGTTTTAGAATATTTGACCTGCTATCTTCTTATTTCCCTCAATTTTTAAACATCAGGACTACCTAACAACAGACTTTTATAATGAATGCCAGTGGGATTGTAACTTCTTTTTCCTGGTTGTGTGGTGATTTTAACACTGCATTGGGCATATTTACAGTCCATTGGGTTTTCAATGGTCTCCTTTTGTCAGTAGGAGATATTTTCATTACTATCCCAACAGGCTTCATGTAGCTTGTCACCCTGATTTGTCTGAGTCCTCCAGCTGACTGTAGGATACTTGTCCCATTTCCTGTCCCTCCTGGTCTCCCTTTGGAAGACTGCACTTCCAGGGGAATCTGGAAAGTTTTGAAAAATGTCCCTTTGATCCATGTCTTCTTTCACTGATGTACCCATAGTCTTTTCTCTTCTGGTTCTCCCATGCACAAACTGAATAAATTTATGATCAAGTTTTAAAACACAGAGATGGTTATTGATGGCCTGGATGTAACCAAATGTTGGTATTTTTGATTTTTCCAAAAGAGAGAGAGTTGTGTCCAGGCTGCCTACTCTTGGAAGAATCACAACTTTCTCATTCCTGTTGTCTGGCATGTAAACCCTCAAACTAGCCTTTTTCCTGTTCTTCTCTTTGATGCCAATATATGTAATAAATTATGATGCTAAGTCTAATATATATATATATATATATGTAATGAATTACGATGCTAAGTCTATTTTAGCTGAAAATGTCATCGTCAAGAACAGTATTACTAGAAATTAGAAGCACTTGACCAAAATACAAATTCCAGAAAGAGGCCAATTAACCCCAACATCCTTCATATGCATAGAACTGAAAAATCGCCAGGGCAGCAGATGCTATTAATTACACTGACACGTTGGAAGAAAGTATGTCCGTAGAAGAAAATACCTTAATTCCTTTGTCAGTTCTCCTCTTTCTTTGTCATGAGTGTGCTTAGCTCCCACATAAAGGTATACAGAACAGCACTAACATATGTATCAAACTGTCCACGATTTAACAGGCAAGGCAAAGCGTATTCTTATCCTGCCACTTGAGAACTGGTTTCCTCCTGTTGCTCCTTTGTTCTGGGAGACTTCTTGTGCTCTCTCTTACCTACCGTGGCAGTGTAGGCTGGCATGCATTCCTGGACAGGCACCAGATTCTGACAGGATGAATATTTCCTTCATGTAATCTGAGCAAGAATCACAGTAAGTGGCGTGTAACTTACCCTAAACCGGGGATTACCTGGAGCGAAAGGAAAACAGGATCCATCATTTCAGAGTTCAGCCCAGGAGCCACTGATACCCTTGTCAGCCTTTGACAGTCCCGATGGGAAAATTTACGGGGAAAATCCGTGCAGTTTAACTTGATCCAGCAAGAAAGGTTTTTAACTTTCAGAGAGGAAAAATTAATGAATCTTTGCTTTAAAAAAATAGGGTGCCTTTTCTACAAAAGGGAGACTTTGGGCTATCTTCCAACATGATTCAGTCACCATATTGTAAGCTAATACTTAAATGCAATTAGCAACTTGTACCATCCAAAGTGAGTGCCAGAAATAGATGATTACATCTTGTTCATTATCACCTTTCCCAGCTCATGAGCTGCCATCAACATCATCTTCTTCCAGGGGCAGCTGCAGTTACTTCACAGAGAGCTGTCTAGGTATATTTAACTCTGGGGGATGGAGCCAACACACCACTATGAAAGCATTGTTTCCCCTGCTTCCCGTAGTTGAATAGGCTATGCTTTGGCTGGTGTGCACTCTACATATCTGGCTGCACACAGGTTACCAGGAGCCAAACAACATGGTACCTAATTTCAACATTCACTTAAGTAAAATTATTAAAACTATTTATGACCTTTTGGAATGTGTTTGTTTGTTTTTTCCCTTCCTTTTTCTAGAGGAGGAGATGTGTCATCTCACATCAATTGAAGGAATATTAGCATTTAGGCTCAGTTACTCATGCATTTAAAAAATGACATTGACAGTTTAAACTAGGTATGGTTTTTGAAAACATTACTAAATCACCTTCTCACATGGTGATATTGCTTAGCTTTTCTTTCCTTCCTTCCTTCCTTTCTTCTTTCTTTCTTTCTCTCTCTTCCTGCCTTCCTTTTCCTTTCTTCCTTTTTTTTTGTTTCCACATTGAGTGGTTATCCTGGCTAGCTTTAACTATCATCTTGACATAGCCCAGCTATAATCTTTGGAGAGAAGACAACTCAGAGGACTTGCCTAGCTCAGACTGAATGTGTTTGTGTGGAGTTGTCTTTGTTGTTAATTGGTATAGGAGGGCCCTGCCCACTGTGGGCAGTACTATCCACAGACAGATGATCCTGAACTGTAGCTTCTGAGAAGGAGAGAAGTCATATTTCCTTGTTGTTTGTGTCTGGGTATTATGATTTGCATATGAAATGACTCCTATGGGCTTTTGGGTGAATACTTGGTCCACAGATGTTGGTGAATTTGAGGGACAAGCAGGATATTTAGGAGGAGGAGCCTAGCTGAAAGAAGTTGGCTACTTGAAGTGTGTCCTTGGAGCTACCTTTTTTTTCTTGGCTTCTTCCTGGGGTCTCTTCCTGTCTGTCATGAGGTGAGGAAATCCTGCCAAATGCTCTTGCCACAGTGAGCTTCTGCCCATGTGCATGGGACCAAGCAACCTTGGACTGGAGCCTTTCAAACTGAGAGCCAGACTGAAGCTCTCCTCCTTCACATGACTGAAGTCAGGTATTTTGATGACAGCAATTAAAGCCTGACAGATACTCAGGCCTTCAATAAGGAAAGAATATGGTTCCTTGAGTGTGTTTGTTTCAAGTGGAGTAACCACTTGAAACTGTATGAGTCAGGGTGTTCTGGAAATAGGGTGTTTGGGACTAATAGGACATATGCACGTGCACACGCGCGCGCGTGTGCACACAGACATGCATGCATGCACAGTTTTACTATGAAGGATTAGCTCCTGTGATGATGGAGACTAAGGAATTCCACAGTTTGCAAGCGGATGACCCAGGAAATGGGGCAGTTGTAGTTCAAACCCGAAAGCCTGAAGCTGAGTGTAACTATCTAAGGGCAAGAGAAGATAGATGGTCCAGCTCCGTCAGAGAGAGGGAGTTCACCTTTCCCTTACCTTCTTGTTATCTTTGGACTTCGAACAGACTGACTTATGGCACTCCCCTGTGGTAAGCAATCTTAATCTCTTCTGGAAATGCCCTCACAGACACAGAGAGGTAATGTTTTACCTGCTTGCTGGGCCTCCCTCAGCCCTGTCGGGCTGGCAAATGCAATTAATCATCACACATGCATTCATGTGGGCAAGGGGAGATGAGTAGCCGTTCCTCTAGCTGATAATGAGAATGGAAAGGAGGCACGGAATGTCGGCCTTCTTGAATCGCAGACCTGGACTCAGGTGGTAACATACTTCTTACCTGTCTTCAACCCAAGACTGATATCTAGTACTACCTATTCTACCTAGTCTTTATAACTATATAACCTTATCTTCAGGCAAGCAGGGAGATTCTGTCTAATAAGGTTAAAAGCTTCAGTTGCAGGGTTTACTTAATTATTCTACTATTGGAGGGACAAGACCAAAACAGCCGGGCCCTTGAGAGAGTTCTGTCTGGGTTGGCCAAGGAGGTGACTCTTGGGATACTTGACACCCCTGGAAGGAGACAGTCATGAGGTCAAGGCTAACTTTTTTTAAATTTTATTTTATTTTTTTTCATGGTTAATTTTTATATATTTAAAAATTTCCATCTCCTCCCCTCCTCCTCCCCCTTCCCTCGCCTCCTCCTCTCCCTTCCCAACCCTCCCCTCCACCCATACCTCCCCTCCCTCCCTCTCCACGCCAAGGAGCCATCAGGGTTCCCTACTCTATGTTAAGACCAAGGTCCTCCCAACTCCCCCCAGGTCCAGGAAGATGATTGACCAAGCTGAGAAGGGTCCCACAGAGCCCGTCCATGCAGAAGAATCAGAGCCCAGCGCCATTGTCCTTTGCTTCTCAGTCAGCCCCCACTGTTGGCCACATTCAGAGAGACGGGTTTGGTCTCATGATCCATCAGTCCCATTCCAACTGGAGTTGGTGATCTCCCATTAGTTCTGTCCCACTGTCTCCATGAGTGAACGCACCCCTCACATTCCTGACTTTCTTTCTCATATTCGCTCTCCTTCTGCTCCTCATCAAGACCTTGGGAGCTCAGTCCAGTGCTCCAATGTGGGGCTCAGTCATTTTCTTCATCTATCGCCAGGTGGAGGTTCCTTCATGGTCCTGACTTCCTTTCCTATGTTCTCTCTCATTCTGCTCCTCATCAGGACCTTGGGAGCTCAGTCCAGTGCTCCAATGTGGGGTTCAGTCACCTTCCCCATCTGTCGCCAGCTGGAGGTTCCCTCATGGTCCTGACTTTCTTTCCCATGTTCTCTCTCCTTCTGCTCCTCATCAGGACCTTGGGAGCTCAGTCCGGTGCTCCAATGTGGGGCTCTGTCATTTTCTTCATCTATCGTCAGGTGGAGGTTCTATGGTGATATGCAAGAAATTCATCAGTATGGTTATAGGAACTGGCCTTTTCAGGCTCTCTCTCCTCAGCTGCCCAAGGAACTAGCTTGGGGCGTCTCCCTGGAAACCTGGGAACCCCTCTAGGGTCAAGTTCTTGACAACCCTCAGATGGCTCCCTAAATTAAGATATATGCTTCCCTGCTCCCATATCCACCCTTCCTGTATCCTAAGCATTCCATTCCTCTGAGCTCCCCCCATTCTCCACTTCACGCTTTTCTCTCCCCATCTTCCCTTAGCCTCCTCTCGCCCCACCCTCAAGTTCCCAATTTTTGGCTGGCGATTTTGTCTACTTCCAATATCCAGGAGGATTACTATATCTTTTGGGGGGGATTCACCTTCTTATTATCTTCTCAAGGATCCCAAATTATAGGCTCGATGTCCTTTAATTATGGCTAGAAAACGATTATGAGTGAGTACATCCCATGTTCATCTTTTGGGTCTGGGTTACCTCACTCAGAATAGTGTTTTCTATTTC
This sequence comes from Arvicola amphibius, assembly GCF_903992535.2. Lineage (NCBI taxonomy): Eukaryota > Metazoa > Chordata > Mammalia > Rodentia > Cricetidae > Arvicola > Arvicola amphibius. The sequence goes on from NW_024582320.1 coordinate 164,225, forward strand.
CATCCATTTGCATGCAAAATTCAAGATGTCATTGTTTTTTACCACTGAGTAGTATTCTAGCATGTATATATTCCAGAGTTTCTTCATCCATTCTTCCACTGAAGGGCATCTAGGTTGTTTCCAGGATCTGGCTATTACAAATAATGCTGCTATGAACATAGCTGAGCAAATGCTTTTGTAGTATGATTGGGCATCTCTTGGGTAGATTCCCAATAGTGGAATTGCTGGGTCCTGGGGTAGGTTGATCCCGAATTTCCTGAGAAATCTCCACACTGCTTTCCAAAGTGGTTGCACAAGTGTGCATTCCCACCAGCAATGGATGAGTGTACCCCTTACCCCACAACCTCTCCAGCAAAGGTTATTATTGGTGTTTTGGATTTTAGCCAATCTGACAGGTGTAAGATGATATCTCAAAGATGTTTTGATTTGCATTTCCCTAATAGCTAAGGAGGTTGAGCATGACCTTAAGTGTCTTTTGGCCATGTGAACTTCTGTTGAAAATTCTCTGTTCATTTCAGCGCCCCATTTTTTAATTGGGTTAATTAGCATTTTAAAATCTAGTCTCTTGACTTCCTTATATATTTTAGAGATCAGACCTTTGTCAGTTGCAGGGTTGGTGAAGATCTTTGCCCAGTCAGTAGGCTGCCTTTTTGTCTTAGTGACAATGTCCTTTGCTTTACAGAAGCTGCTCCGCTTCAGGAGGTCCCATTTATTCAATGTTGACCTTAATGTCTGTGCAGCTGGGGTTATGCATAGGAAACGGTCTCCTGTGCCCATTTGTTTTAGAGTACTTCCCAATTTCTCCTCTATCAAGCTCAGTGTGTTCAGATTAATATTGAGGTCTTTAATCCATTTGGACTTGAGTTTTGTGCATGGTAATAGTTATGGATCTACTTTCATTCTTCTACAGGTTGACATCCAGTTATGCCAGCACCATTTGTTGAAGATGCCCTCTTTCTTCCATTGTGTATTTTTGGCTCCTTTATCAAAAATCAGGTGTTCGTAGGTTTGTGGTTTAAGATCCGGGTCTTCTATACGATTTCATTGGTCAACTTCTCTGTTTTTATGCCAATACCAAGCTGTGTTCAATACTGTAGCTCTGTAATAGAGTTTGAAGTCAGGGATGGTAATGCCTCCAGAAGTACCTTTATTGTATAAGACATTTTTGGCTATCCTGGTTTTCTTTTTTTTTTTTTTTATTTTTTTATTTTTATTTTTTTTTTATTTTTTTTATATTTAAAAATTTCCATCTCCTTCCCTCCTCCTCCCCCCTCCCTCCCCTCCTTCTCCCCCTTCTCTCCCCTCCTTCTCCCCCTTCCCTCCCCTCCCCTCCACCCATACCTCCCCTCCCTCCCTCTCAAGGCCAAGGAGCCATCAGGGTTTCCCACTCTATGCTAAGACCAAGGTCCTCCCAACTCCCCCCAGGTCCAGGAAGGTGATCGACCAAGCTGAGAAGGCTCCCACCGAGCCCGTCCATGAAGAACAATCAGAGCCCAGAGCCATTGTCCTTTGCTTCTCAGTCAGCCCCCGCTGTTGGCCACACTCAGAGAGACGGGTTTGGTCGCATGATCCATCAGTCCCATTCCAACTGGAGTTGGTGATCTCCCATTAGTTCTGTCCCACCGTTTCCATGAGTGAACGCACCCCTCTCGCTCCTGACTTTCTCCCTCATGTTCTCGCTCCTTCTGCTCCTCATCGGGACCTTGGGAGCTCAGTCCAGTGCTCCAATGTGGGGCTCAGTCATCTTCCCCATCTGTCGCCAGCTGGAGGTTCCCTCACGGTCCTGACTTTCTTTCTCATGTTCTCTCTCCTTCTGCTCCTCATCAGGACCTTGGGAGCTCAGTCCGGTGCTCCAAGGTGGGGCTCTGTCATTTTCTTCATCTATCGTCAGGTGGAGATTCTATGGTGATATGCAAGAAATTCATCAGTATGGCTATAGGAACTGGCCTTTTCAGGCTCCCTCTCCTCAGCTGCCCAAGGAACTAACTGGGGGCGTCTCCCTGGAAACCTGGGAACCCCTCTAGGGTCAAGTCTCTTGACAACCCTCAGGTAGCTCCTTAAATTAAGATATATGCTTCCCTGCTCTCATATCCACCCTTCCTATATCCCAAGCACCCCATTCCTCCGAGCTCCCCCCGCTCTCCCCTTCACACTTTTCTCTCCCCATCTTCCCTTGGCCCAGTCTTGCCCAACCCTCAAGTTCCCAATTTTGCCTGGCGATCGTGTCTACTTCCAATATCCAGGAGGATTACTATATCTTTTTTGGGAGTTCACCTTCTTATTATCTTCTCAAGGATCCCAAACTTATAGGCTCGATGTCCTTTAATCATGGCTAGAAACCGAATATGAGTGAGTACATCCCATGTTCATCTTTATGGGTCTGGGTTACCTCACTCAGAATAGTGTTTTCTATTTCCATCCATTTGCCTGCAAAATTCAAGATGTCATTGTTTTTTACCGCTGAGTAGTATTCTAGCATGTATATATTCCAGAGTTTCTTCATCCATTCTTCCACTGAAGGGCATCTAGGCTGTCTCCAGGATCTGGCTATTACAAATAATGCTGCTATGAACATAGATGAGCATATGCTTTTGTTGTATGATTGGGCATCTCTTGGGTAGATTCCCAATAGTGGAATTGCTGGGTCCTGGGGTAGGTTGATCCCGAATTTCCTGAGAAACCGCCACACTGCTTTCCAAAGTGGTTGCACAAGTTTGCATTCCCACCAGCAATGGATGAGTGTGCCCCTTACCCCACAACCTCTCCAGCAAAGGTTATTATTGGTGTTTTGGATTTTAGCCAATCTGACAGGTGTAAGATGATATCTCAAAGTTGTTTTGATTTGCATTTCCCTGATAGCTAGGGAGGTTGAGCATGACCTTAAGTGTCTTTTGGCCATTCGAACTTCTTCTGTTGAGAATTCTCTGTTCAGTTCAGCGCCCCATTTTTTAATTGGGTTAATTGGCATTTTACCGTCTAGTCTCTTGAGTTCCTTATATATTTTAGAGATCAGACCTTTGTCAGTTGCAGGGTTGGTGAAGATCTTTTCCCAGTCAGTAGGCTGCCTTTGTGTCTTAGTGACAATGTCCTTTGCTTTACAGAAGCTGCTCAACTTCAGGAGGTCCCATTTATTCAATGTTGCCCTTAAAGTCTGTGCAGCTGGGGTTATGCATAGGAAACAGTTCCCTGTGCCCATTTGTTGTAGAGTACTTCCAACTTTCTCCTCTATCAAGCTCAGTGTGTTCAAATTAATATTGAGATCTTTAATCCATTTGGACTTGAGTTTTGTGCATGGTGATAGATATGGATCTACTTTCATTCTTCTACAGGTTGACATCCAGTTATGCCAGCACCATTTGTTGAAGATGCCCTCTTTCTTCCATTGTGTACTTTTGGCTCCTTTATCAAAGATCAGGTGTTCATAGGTTTGTGGTTTAAGATCCGGGTCTTCTATACGATTCCATTGGTCAACTTCTCTGTTCTTATGCCAATACCAAGCCGTTTTCAATACTGTAGCTCTGTAATAGAGTTTGAAGTCAGGGATGGTAATGCCTCCAGAAGTACCTTTATTGTATAAGATTTTTTGGCTATCCTGGGTTTCTTGTTTTTCCATATAAAGTTGATTATTGTCCTCTCAATCTCTGTGAAGAATTTTAATGGGATCTTGATGGGGATTGCATTGAATCTATAGATTGCTTTTGGTAGAATTGCCATTTTTACTATGTTGATCCTCCCAATCCAGGATCAGGGGAGATCCTTCCATTTTCTGGTATCCTCTTCAATTTCTTTCTTCAAAGACTTAAAGTTCTTGTCAAATAAATCCTTCACTTCCTTGGTTAGAGTTATTCCCAGGTATCTTATGCTATTTGTGGCTATTGTGAAAGGTGATAGTTCTCTGATTTCCCTCTCTGCTTCCTTATCCTTCGTGTATAGGAGGGCGACTGAATTTTTGGAGTGGATCTTGTAGCCTGCCACGTTACTGGAGTTTATCAGCTGTAGAAGTTCTTTGGTGGAGTTTTTGGGGTCGCTTTTGTACACTATCATATCATCTGCAAATAACGAAAGTTTAACTTATTCCTTTCCAAATCGAATCCCCTTGATTCCCTTATGTAGTCTTATTGCTATTGCTAAAACTTCAAGCACTATATTGAAGAGATAAGGAGAGAGTGGACAGCCTTGTCATGTTCCTGAATTTAGTGGGATAGCCTTGAGTTTCTCTCCGTTTAATTTGATGTTAGCTGTCGGCTTGCTGTAAATAGCTTTTATTATATTTAGGAATGACCCTTGTATCCCTAATATCTCCAAACCTTTATCATAAAAGGGTGTTGAATTTTGTCAAATGCTTTTTCGGCATCTAATGAGATGACCATATGGTTTTTTTCCTTCAGTTTATTTATATGATGGATTACATTGATAGATTTTCGTATGTTGAACCAGCCCTGCATCTCTGGGATGAAGCCTACTTGATCGTAGTGGATAGTTTTTCTAATGTGTTCTTGGATTCGGTTTGCCAGTATTTTATTGAGAATTTTTGTGTCAATGTTCATGAGTGAGATTGGCCTGTAATTCTCTTTCTAGGTTGAGTCTTTGTGTGGTTTAGGTATCAGGGTAACTGTAGCTTCGTAGAAAGAATTTGGAAGTGACTCTTGTGTTACTATATTTTGAAATACCTTAAGGAGTATAGGTATTAGGTCTTCTTGGAATTTCTGGTAGAATTCCGCATTGAAACGATCTGGTCCTGGGCTCTTTTTGGTAGGGAGGTTTCTGATAACAGTTTCTAATTCTTCGTGACTAACAGGACTATTTAGAGCATTTACCTGGTCCTGGTTTGCAGTCTTCTACTACTTCTATACCATAAAGGTAAAGAAGTTAAAGAAGAAGTCAAATAAGGTAAAGAAGAAGGTAAAGAAGGTAAAGTCAAAGGTAAAGAAGGGAAAGAAGTCAAAGAAGGTAAAGAAGTCAAAGAATCTATAGAAGAAGGTAAAAAATTTAAAGAAGAAGGTAAAAAAGGTAAATAAGAAGATAAAGAAGGTAAAGAAAAAGTCAAAGAAGGTAAAGAAGAAGGTAAAGAACGTAAGGAAGAAGGTAAAGAAGGTAAAAAGAAGGTAAAGATATAGTTGAAGAAGGTAAAGAAGTTAAAGAAGAAGAAAACAATGTAAAGAAGAAGTCAAGGAAGGTAAAGAAGTCAAATACGGTAAAGAAGAAGTCAAAAAAGGTAAAGAAGGGAAAGAACAAGGTAAAGAAGGTTAAGAAGTTAAAAAAGAAGGGAAAGAAGGTGAAGGAGAAGTCAAAGAAGGTAAAGAAGAAGGTAAAGAAGGTCTATCAGAATGTAAAGAAGGTAAAAATGGTAAGGAAAAAGACAAAGAAGATAAAGTAGAAGGTAAAGAAGAAGGTAAAGAAGAAGTCAAAGAAGGTAAAGAAGAAGGTAAAGAAGGTGAAGAAGAAGGTAAAGAAGGTAAAGAAGAAGGTAAAGAAGGTCTATCAGAATGTAAAGAAGGGAGGCGTGTCTTTGCTTCTCACGTCCCTGCCTCTCCCAAGCCTTCCCTAGTGTTTTCATGTGTCCTGCTCCTGTACTAAGGCCACCCACCCAAAGGGATTAGACTCTGGCCTCCAAGGAGGTCTGAGGATTCCTGCAGGGGAGTGCGGGCTCCTTCAGATTGTGCTGCCAGGTTCGCTGTGTGATATTCCGTCCCGCCCTGCCCCCACCTTGGCCCTTTTGTCCGGGCGGCATCCCTGGGCTGCCTGGAATCCCTGATCCTGAGCCCTGAACTTCCATCTGGACTGGCGAGTGAGTTCAGACCCTGGGGTAACCTGCCCTAGAAGATAGCACATACCCCCTCCTCCAGCTCCCTCTGCAGGCTTGTCTTTGTTTCTCAGGTCCCTGCATCTCCCAAGCCTTCCCTAGTGTTTTCAGGTGACCTGCCCCTGTCCTAAGGCCATCCACCCAAAGGGGACAGACTCTGGCCTCCAGGCAGGTCTGAGGATTCCTGACAGGGAGTGTGGGCTTCTTTAGATTGTGACCCAAGGAATAGGTCCTCCTGTGGCACTGGGGAGATCCAGCCAGTTTTAGTCACAGCAAAGATCGGTCTAGGACACCAAGCGCCTCCAGGCTCCTTTTGAAGGAAGAGATGGGCAGGCGCCAATGCAGGAGCTCCTCCAACAACATGAAAGGCAACATGAAATCACCACAATCCAGACATCCTGAAACAACAAGAATTGAACACCCTACCCCAGAAGATATAGAAGAAACCGACCTTAAACAGTACTTTATGAAAATAATAGAAGACCTTAAACAGGAGGTAAAAAACTGCCATAAAGAAATGGAGATGACAAACAAAAAGGTACACAAAATAAATAAATCTCTCAAAGATACCCAAGTAAAACAAGAAAAAGCAATCAAACAGGTAAGGGAAACAGTACAAGAGCTAATAAATGAAATGGAGGTAATGAAGAAAACACAAGCTGAGGGAGGACTGGAAAAGGAAACTCTGAATAAACGAACAGAAACTTCAGAGACAAGTATGTCCAACTGAATACAAGAGGTGGAAGAAAGAATCTCGGACTCTGAAGATACTAGAGAGGAAATAAATTCACAGATTAAAGAACTAAACAAATCCAACCAATTCTTAACACAAAACATCAAGGAAATTTGGGACACCATGAAAAGACCAAACCTAAGAATAATTGGGGTAGAAGAAGGAGAAGAATTACAACTCAAAGGCCCAGAAAACATATTCAACAAAATTATAGAAGAAAACTTCCCCAACCTAAAGAAGGATGTTCCTATGAAGGTACAAGAAGCCTACAGAACAGCAAATAGACTGGATCAAAAGAAAGCATCCCCACGCCATATAATAATCAAAACACAAAACATACAGAATAAAGAACAGATATTAAGAGCTGCAAAGGAAAAAGATCAAGTAACATACAAAGGGAAACCTATCAGAATTATACCTGATTTCTCAATGGAAACCATGAAAGCCAGAAGAGCTTGGATAGATGTGCTACAGACACTAAGGGAACATGGATGCAAGCCTAGACTACTATACCCAGCAAAGCTTACATTCACCATTGATTGATGGAGAAATCAAGATATTCCAGGACAAAAACAGGTTTGAACAATACGTAGCCACAAATCCAGCCTTGCAGAAAGTAATAGAAGGAAAATCACAAACCAAGGAGTCCAACAATGCTCACAAAAACTCAGGCATCTAGCGACCCTTCACCAGCACAACTAGAAGAAGGGAAACACACAAACTCTACTACAAAAAAAAATAACTGGAGTTAACAACCACTGGTCATTATATCACTTAATATCAATGGACTTAATTCACCTATAAAAAGGCAAAGGCTAAGAGATTAAATACAAAAACAGGATCCAACATTCTGCTGTTTACAAGAAACACACCTCAACCACAAAGACAGACACCTACTCAGAGTAAAGGGTTGGGAAAAGGTTTATCAAGCAAATGGACCTAAGAAACAAGCGGGTGTGGCCATACTAATTTCCAACAAAGTTGACTTCAAATTAAAATCAATCAGAAGAGATGGAAAGGGACCCTTTATACTCATAACAGGAAAAATCCTTCAATATGAAGTCTCAATCCTGAATATCTATGCCCCTAATATAAAAGCTCCCACTTATGTAAAAGAAACACTTCTAGAACTCAAGGCAGCCATCAAACCACACACATTAATAGTTGGAGACTTCAATACTCCTCTCTCACCAATGGACTGGTCAATCAGACAGAAACCTAACAGAGAATTGAAAGACTTAATGGAGGTAATGAACCAAATGAACTTCGCAGACATCTATAGAACACTCCACCCAAATAGGAAAGAATATACCTTCTTCTCTGCGGCTCATGGAACCTTTTCAAAAATTGACCATATACTTGGTAACAAAGCAAACTTCCACAGTTACAAAAAAATATTAGTAACCACCTGTGTCTTATCGGATCAGCATGGATTAAAATTAGAAATCAACAACAATGCTACCCCCAGAAAGCCCACAAACTCATGGAGACTGAACAGTCAACTACTGAACCACAGCTGGGTCCAGGAAGAAATAAAGAAAGAAATTAAAGTCTTTCTTGAATTTAATGAAAACAAAGACACAACATACTCAAACCTATGGGACACAATGAAAGCAGTGCTAAGAGGAAAGTTCATAGCACTAAGTGCCCACTTAAAGAAAACGGGGAAAGCACTCATTGGTGACTTAACAGCACACCTGAAAGCTCTGGAAAAAAAAGAAGCAGACTCACCTAGGAGAAGTAGAAGACTGCAAACCAGGACCAGGTAAATGCTATATGTATATGCTATATGTATATGGTATTGATCTAAAAAACTGTCCATTTCTTTTACATTTTCCAATTTTGTGGCATACAGGCTTTTGTAGTTAGATCTAATGATTCTCTGAATTTCCTCTGTGTCTGTGGTTATGTCCCCTTTTTCATTTCTGATATTATTAATTTGTGTGTTCTCTCTCTGCCGTTTGATTAGTTTGGCTAGGGGTTTGTCAATCTTGTTGATTTTTTTCCAAGAACCAGCTTTTTGTTTCATTGATTCTTTGGATTGTTTTCTGTGTTTCTATTTTGTTGATTTCTGCCCTCAGTTTGATAATTTCTAGTCTTCTACTCCTCCTAGGTGAGTCTGCTTCTTTCTTTTCTAGAGCTTTCAGGTGTGCTGTTAAGTCTCCAATGTGTGCTTTCTCCGTTTTTTTTTTAAGTGGGCACTTAGTGCTATGAATTTTCCTCTTAGCACTGCTTTCATAGTGTCCCATAAGTTTGAGTATGTTGTGTCTTTATTTTCATTAAATCAAGGAAGACTTTAATTTCTTTCTTTATTTCTTCCTTGACCCAGGTGTGGTTCAGTAGTTGACTGTTCAGTTTCCATGAGTTTGTAGCCTTTCTGGGGGTTATTAATATGTTTTTGTAACTGTGGAAGTTTGCTTTGTTACCGAGTATGTGGTCAATTTTCGAAAAGGTTCCATGAGCTGCAGAGAAGAAGGTATATTCTTTCCTGTTTGGGTAGAATGTTCTATAGATGTCTGTTAAGTCCATTTGGTTCATTACCTCTATTAAGTCTCTTAATTCTCTGTTAGGTTTCTGTCTGATTGACCTGTCCATTGGTGAGAGAGGAGTGTTGAAGTCTCCCACTATCAGTGTGTTTGGTTTGATTGCTGCCTTGAGTTCTAGTAATGTTTCTTTTATATAAGTGGGTGGTTTCGTATTAGGGGCATAGATATTCAGGATTGAGACTTCATTCTGATAGATTTTTCCTGTAATGTGTATAAAGTGTCCCTTTCCATCTCTTCTGATTGATTTTAGTTTGAAGTCAACTTTGTTAGAAATTAGTATGGCCACACCGGCTTGTTTCTTAGGTCCATTTGCTTGATAAATATTTTCCCAACCCTTTACTCTGAGTAGATATCTGTCTTTGTGGTTGAGGTGTGTTTCTTGTAAACAGCAGAATGTTGGATCCTGTTTTTGTATCCAATCTCTTAGCCTTTGCCTTTTTATAGGTGAATTGAGTCCATTGATATTAAGTGATATTAATGACCAGTGGTTGTTAACTCCGGTTTTCATTTTTTATTTGGTAGTAGAGATTGTGTGTTTCCTTCCTTTGAGATGTGCTGGTGAAGGGTCGCTAGATGTCTGAGTTATTTTGGGCAATGCTGGACTGCTTTGTTTGTGAATTTCCTTCTATTACTTTCTGTAAGGCTGGATTTGTGGCTATGTATTGTTTAAATTTGTTTTTATCCTGGAATATTTTGTTTTCTCCATTTATAGTGAATGAAAGCTTGGCTGGGTATAGTAATCTGGGCTTGCATCCATGGTCTCTTAGTTTCTGCAAAACATCTATCCAGGACCTTCTGGCTTTCATGGTTTCCATAGAGAAGTCAGGTGTTAGTCTGATAGGTTTACCTTTATATGTTACTTGACCTTTTTCCTTTGCAGCTCTTAATATTCTTTCTTTATTCTGTATGTTTTGTGTTTTGATTATAATATGGCGAGGGGATGATTATTTTTGATCCAGTCTACTTGGTGTTCTGTAAGCTACTTGAACCTTAATAGGAATATCTTTCTTTAGGTTTGGGAAGTTTTCTTCTATAATTTTATTAAATATATCTTCTGAACCATTGAGCTGTAATTCTTCTCCTTCTTCTACACCTATTATTCTTAGGTTTGGTCTTTTTATTGTGTCCCAGATTTCCTGAATGTTCTGTGATGAGAATTTGTTGGATTTGCTGTTTTCTTTGATCAGTGCGTTTATTTTCTCTATGGTATCTTCAGAATCTGAGATTCCTTCTTCTATCTCTTGTATTCTGTTGGTTATGCTTGTTTCTGTAGTATCTGTGCGTTTACATAGATTTTCCATATCCAGTTGAGCCTCGGGTTTTGTTTTCTTCCTTGCCTCCATTTCAGTTTTCAAGTCTTGCACTGTTTCCATTATCTGTTTGATTGTTTTTTTCTTGGTTTCCTAGGATATCATTTACGGATTTACTGAATTCTTCAAACTTTTTGTTATTCTTCTCGTCCATTTCCTTAAGGGAGTTTTTCACCTCCTGTTTAAGGGACTCTATTACTTTCATAAAGTCATTTTTTCTACTTCTTCTTGATTAGTGTGTTCAAGTCCTCCTGTTATACGTTCGCTGGGTTCTGGTGCTTTCATGTTGTTTTTCAAATTGTTGGAGGAATTCTTGCATTGGCGCCTGCCCATTTGTTCCTCTGAATAATCCCCTTTGGGTCTTCTTTTAGAAGTTCAATTCACCCCAATGAATTCAATTCACTCACCCCAATGAATGATGGAACTTCTGGTAGATAGTCAGGTCTCCTTGCTGGCCAAGCGGCTCACTGACAAAGGGCCTACCTTGACGCAGGCAGTCTAATGAAGGAAGGGACCTCCCACCGGCCTGGGTGCACTCAATTCCATGTCCCCAGTGCCCCAACAGGCTGAGCTGTGGGATTTTGTGGCCCCAAAGACTGGAGGATGAGGGGGGGGATTCTGGGTGCAAGCTGGGAGGGGACAGGAAGAGAGAGGCAGTATCCGGGGAGAATAATCCCTGCAGGAAGTGCAGGAAGTGTGCGGGTGGTGGGGGGAGTTGTGGAATGTCGGTGGTCCCTCTCCAGGTAGCTGC
>NW_024582320.1:180367-239068 GCF_903992535.2 Arvicola amphibius
GTTATGTTTAGGTTTTGTGTTAGGGTTAGGGTTAAGGTTAAGTTTAGGGTTAGGGGTTAGGGTTAGGGATATGGTTAGTGTGTTAGGATTAGTGTTAAGGTTAGGGTTAGGTGTTAGGGTTAGTGTTAGGGTTAGTGTTAGTAGTAGGTTTCGGATTAGGGTTAGGGTTAGGGTTAGGGGTTATGGTAATATTAGTGTTAGGTTAGGGTAAGGGTTAGTGATAGGGTTAGCATTTGTTTAGGGATACGTTTAGGGTTAGTGTTAGGTGTAGGTTCAGGTTTATGGTTAGGGTTAGGGGTTAGGGTAATGTTACGTTTAATGTTCTGGATAGGGTTAGGGGTTAGGTTTAGTGTTAGGGTTAGTGTCAGGGTAGGGTTAAAGTTAGGGTTAGGTTTAGGGGGTTAGGCTTTGTGTTAGGGTTAGGGTTAGGGTTAGTGTCTAGGGTTAGGGTTAGGGATAGTGTTAGGGTTAGTGTTAGGGTTAGGATTAGAGGGTTAGTGTTAGGGTTAGGGTTAGGGTTAGAGGTTAGTGTTAGCTGTGATTGTTAGAGTTAGGGTTAGGGTTAGGCTTAAGTTTAGGTTTAGGATTAGTGTTAGAGTTAGGGTTAGGGTTAGGTTTAGGGTTATGTTTAGGTTTAGTGTTAGAGTTAGGTTTAGGTTTAGGGTTAGGGTTAGTGTTAGGGGTTAGGATAATGTTAGGGTTAGGGTTAAGGTTAGGGTTAAGGTTATGGTATTGTTAGGGTAGGGTTAGGGATAAGTGTTTGTGTTAGGGTTAGGGTTAGAGTTAGGTTTAGGGTTAGGATTTGGGTGAGGATTGGGGTTGGTATTGCGGTTTGGGTTGAAGTTAGGTTAGGGTTTGGGTTAGGGTTAGGGTTAGGGTTAGGGTTAGTGTTAGGTTTAGGGTTAGGGTTGGGATTAGAGTTAGGGTTAGGATTGGGTTAGGGTTGGGTTAGGGTTAGTGTTGGTGTTAGGGTTAGGGTTAGTGTTAGCTTTAGGTTAGGGTTAGGGTTAGAGGTTAGGGTTAGGGTTAGGGTTAGCATTAGTGTTAGAGGTATGGTTAGGTTAAGGGTTAGGGTTGGGGTTAGCGTTTAGTGTTAGGAGTTAGGGTAATGTTAAGGTTACGGTTAGGGTTAGGTTTAGGGTTTGGGGGTTAGGGTTAGTGTTAGTGGTTAGGGTTAGGGTTAGCGTTAGAGGGTTAGGGTTTGTGTTAGGGTTAGTTTTAGGGTTAGGGGTTATGGTCATGGTTAGGGTTAGGGTTAGATTTAGTTTTAGAGTGTTAGGTTTAGGGTTTAGAGTTAGGGTTAGGTTTAGGGTTGGGTTTAGGATTAGTGTTAGAGGTTATGTTAATGTTAGGGTTAGGGTTAAGGTTAGGGTTAGGGTTAGGGTTAGGGGTTAGTGTTAGTGTTAGGGTTAGGGTTATGGTTAGGGTTAGTGTTAGGGTTAGTGTTAGGGGTTAGGATTAGGTTAGGGTTAGTGTTAGGGGGTTAGGGTTAGAGTTACGGTTAGGTTATGGTTAGGGTTTATGGTTAGGGTTAAGGTTAGGGTTAGGGTTAGTTTTAGAAGGTTAGGTTAGGTTTAGGTTTAGGGTTAGGTTTAGGGTTAGGGTTAGTGTTAGGAATAGGTTTAGGGTTAGGTTTAGGGGTTAGGATTAGTGTTAGGGTTATGGATAGGATGAGGGTTAGCATATTATTTGGGTACGGTTAGGGGGTTAGGGTTTGTGTTAGGGATAGGGTTAGGGTTATTAGGGTTAGGGTTAGGGGGTTAGGGTTAGTGTTAGGGTTAGGTTTAGGGTTAGGGTTTTTGGTCAGGGTTAGATTTAGGGTTAGTTTTACAGGGGTAATGTTATGGTTAGGGTTATTGTTAGGTTTAGGGTTGGGTTTAGGATTAGTGTTAGGGGTTAGGGTAATGTTAGGGTTAGGTTTAGGTTTAGGGTTAGGGTTAGTGTTAGGGGTTAGGGTTAGGTTAGGGTTAGTGTTAGGGGGTTAGATTTAGTTTTAGGGTTAGGTTTAGGGTTAGGGTTTATGGTTAGGGTTAAGGTTATGGATTGGGTTAATTTTAGAGGGTTAGGTTTAGGTTTAGGGTTACAGTTAGGGTTAAGGTTAGGATTAGGGTTATGGTTAGGGTTAGGTGATAGGGTTAGGGTTAGGGTTAGTGTTAGGGTTTAGGTTTAGGTTTAGGGTAAGGGGTAGTGTTAGTGTTAGGCTTAGGGTTAGGGTTAGGTGTAAGTGTTAGCATTAGCATTAGGGTTAGGGTTAGGGGTTAGCGTTAGCGTTATTGTTAGGTTTAGGGTTAGGGTTAGTGTTAGGGTTAGGGTTAAGGTTAGGGTAGAGTTAGGGTTAGGGTTAGGGTTAGGGTTTAGGATTAGTGTTAGTGTTAGGGTTATGGGTTAGTGTTAAGGTTAAGGTTAAGGTTAGGTTTTGTGTTAGGGTTAGGTTTAGGGTTAGGGTTAGGGGTTAGGGTTAGGTTTAGGGTTAGGGCGTTAGTGTTAGTGTTAGGGTTAGGGTTAGGGTTATGGTTATGGTTAGGGTTAGGGTTAGTTTTAGAGGGTTAGTGTTAGCGTTAGGGTTTGGGTTATGGTTAGGTTTAGGGTTGGGTTTAGAATTAGTGTTAGGGCTTAGGGTAATGTTAGGGTTAGGGTTAGTGGTTAGGGGGTTAGTGTTAGGGTTAGGGTTACGGTAAGGGTTAGGGTAAGGTTTAGTGTTAGGTGTTAGGGTCAGGGTTTATGGTTAGGGTTAAGGTTAGGGTTAGGGTTAGTTTTAGAGTTTTAGGGTTAGGTTTACGGTTAGGATAGGGTTAGCGTTAGTGTTAGGAATAGGTTTTTTTTTTTTTTTTTTTTTTTTTTTTTTTTTTTGCGGTGAGATAATTTATTATATACAGTAGACCACAGTTACCACTGGGTTTTAAGCAAATTGTACAATAAATGAAGTATCTGGTGGAGTGACTACCTTTATTGGAGAGATATTAAATAATTGACAGCTATTGAGTCTTTTTCAAACTAAGTTATTGGACAATTATAGAAAACATTGAGGGAAGTCAAACCCAAATCATTCCCACCTCATGTTTATGACTTCTGGCATGGTTCAGGATCAACATCCTAAGTGACCCTCATCATGGACTCCTTTTCAGCCACATTTATCCTACGTTCCCATTGAGCTAAGTGTCCTGACTTAATGCTTCCAAGAAGCTTGCCCACTCAAAAGTACATCCTCAACTTGGAAATGCTTCTATTAGAATTCTCTCCAGAGTACATCAGCACACAATGTCCTATGCCTGCGGCTCTTCAGCATGTTCACTGTATCTACAGTTCAAATGGCCTCTCTGAGAGAATGACTACTGCTGCCTTCCTGTCAGGGCAGCAGCTTGCATTAGAATGTGATTATCCATAATTGCGGGTGGACCATGAACTGCATTTTCTTTGCTCCACTCTCTGTAGACTGGGGTACAGTCGTGCACTTGGTGACATTTTTGTTAAGTCCCTATTGAAATGTTGTGTTTCCTTCCATTTACTTAGTTGCAATACTGAGTGGAAACTCACTCCCATATAAATTTATAGAAGAATAAAAATATGATATCTGCTATGACATGCTCTTGTCTTTTAAGCAACATTGAACTTGGTATGAATAGTGTGAATGCATTCTGTCCTTGACTTTATTTGGATATTTAGGCCTTGTAATTACCTATTTCTCCTATTGTTGCAATTCATTATTCTTTTTATCATGCAATATATATTTCTGTGCCCTACTAGATGTGTAGTGGACCAATATGCTCAAAACTTATATAGCCGTTTTATTAATAACTTCAAAATTCTAATATTTTAGTCTAAAATATTCCCACATTTAGGTTAAAATTTAACACGATAATCTTGACATTTTATCAACCTAAAAAGACACAATTTTGTTTGTATACACCTTAGATAAGGTTTCTGAAACACAAAACTCAAACATTTTCACTGTAATCAGGTATTAAGAAGAACTTTGAAGATCCACTGATCACAGTGTGTAAAATGAAGGAAAAGGAAGCCAAAGGTGAATAAATGCATTGCTTGTAATGGGCTTTAGCATGAAATTGGTATCATTTCATTAATTTCCAAGGCTTAGTTCTTATCTTCTTTAATGGTTACATGATAATAACAACAATTTTATCACAGGCAAGAATCGTAAGGCCAGCATGAAGATAGGAGAGACTCCGCTTGCACTGCCTCCCTGTTTTCCCCTTAGCAAAAGAGTCATAAAGGGATTGATAAATGCTCTGAGGGCACACTGCAAACCCTCATCAAAGTCAGGAAGCTTGGTTGTGATGGCAACTAATTTATTTTCTGTATCCTTTCTCCTTGAACCTAAGGGCTATGCTACTCCCCTACTGTACTTACCTCTAGTTTGTTTCTGGAAATCTAGCCACAAACTGAAGGTACAAGAACAAAGGAGATGAATCAAATGTGACATTTCAGACAATCTGCTCAGTATCTGGAGCCCCATGAAGACAAAATCTCTAAACGAGGATTACCTGTTCTTTATCTTGTACACGGTCATTTCTCACAATTCTAATACATTTAGTAATTTGGGACACGGAGTTATTCAAAGCAGTTAACAGTTTAGTAATAGAAATGTTCATCTATTTTTATACAAAAGAAAACAGTGACCTTCTCCACATTTAAATATTTTCATCCTTTATTGGCTTCTCAAGCACAATTAAACATATGACTCATAGCAGAAAAGAGGCCTTTGTATAGGCCACATCATGTGATGGCTTTGAGGGAGGAAGAATAAGTCTGGCTACATAAAGTGTCTGTATCAGTCAATGGATATGCAGATGGAATGCCTGGAACTGAATGAGTCATCAAGTGTGACTTAGAGGTCTTATGAGCAATCTCAGTTCCCAACTGTACTATTCCAACTTCCTTCCAAATGCTGTAGTTTAATAATGGAACTGAATCATACAATCTTAGAGTCATTGGAAGCCTCAGACATCTTTTAACCCTCTTCTTCAAAGTCAATATGATAATACAAACTTCCTACCCAGTAAGTATCCTGGTTCAAGGTCCTATAACATGGTACTGACCTTTCTTTAGGAGAACCAATACTGCAATATTTTAACAATTCAAAATTACTTTTACAGTTTCTGCATTAGATGAACGAAATCCATGTCTCTCTGTCTCTGACCCTGCCTCTCTCAATCTCTTCATAACATAAGACCTCACATACACTAAGAAAGGGTCCTGAGACTGAGCTACAGCTCTACACTCCATTTCTCTTAGAGATAAAGTTGTAAGAAAGCAGAAACACCTTTAGGTTATATTAATATACTTAGTGTGCCAAAGAAAACTTGCTGAGGAAACCCAGATTAATTTTTGTCATTTACCAAAATATTTAAATTTACTTTTTTTAAAATTATAATTACAACATTTATCCTTTCCTTTTCTCCCTCTATGCCCTCATATATACCCCTTCCTGTTTTTCACAATCATGGCCTCTGTTTTGCTAACTGTTATTACATATATATTCCTAAATGCAAATTATTCAGTCCACATAATGTGACTTGTATGAATGTTTTCAGGGCACTGGACAGCCAGTTGGTGTGCTCTTCCCTGAGGAAGACAGATCACCTCTCCCCCTCTCAGCTTTCCTCAGTCACCCATAGTTTTTTGTATAGGGTTCAGGCCTTGTGGACTCTTCCTCATCCGCCTAGGCAAGTTCATTGGTGCCGTCCTTGTTCATATCATCCCTATGTAGCTTCTGATACTACTAGAAGACAATCTCACAGCAAATTCCCTGATCTTCTGGCTCTTGCAATCTTTCCTTCACCTCTTCCACACCACTCCCTGAATCTAACATGTGGGAGTACTTTGTAGGAGAGACTGGTCTTCACAGCTTGAATTTTGATTGGTTGTGGTTTTGTTGTAATGGTGTCTATCTACTATGAATAGAAGTATCCTTGAATAGAACTGAAGATTTCATTTAAATGTGAGGATAAGGACAAATTATTTACAGATTGTTGTTAAGGATTATGGTAGTAATTGTAGCATGGATTAGTAGTTGTAGATGCCCCTCCCATTACCAAGGCTTCACCAGCTCTGAGTAGTTAGATTTCCAGTGCCAGGCATAATTTTCCTCTTGTTAGACAGGTCTTAAATCCAATGAGAGAGTTATTGATTACTACAAAGGTATGCATGGCATTGCTGCATCCTTAGGATTATTATGCCATGCTAGCTATTGATGTAGTTCATAGAAATTATAGCTGGGTAGGACTGTTGGTTGTCGTCCACCTTTGCAAAATCGCATGGTTACCATGAAAGTGAGTACTCAGGGAGGAGGCATTCAGCTCAGTTCCAGACCAGGAGTCTCTGGGACTTATTTTTGAAGTGCATGATGTCGTCAACATTAGAGACTTATCTTCCATCTCTGGAAGTAACCAAAAGCAATAGCAATTGCTTGTATGTTTTGGGAGTCTCTTGGACAGCCTTGGCCAACAACTCTAAAGATGACTTCTCGTGTCTGGTATTGGTGGTTTTGTTAAATGGTTTTTGGTTTCTTGGAAGTAGCACCATCAGCCCAGATAAGAAAAGTTCATTAAAATTTATATATATATATATGGAACTATATGTATTACAAGCATTTTAGTTAGACAGTTAATATATGATTCCACGTGGCTTTGTCAGTCATTATTATTGTAATTTTATCTATTTTTTGCTGTCAATATACTTCCAAATATTAGAAAATATCTATAATTAGTGTTTTTATTATGAAAGAAATGAGACACTTCCTATGTAATAATCACCTGGCGTAGCAAGGAGTCTTGCATGATTTTGCATTAACAGCTGTCCCAGTGCTCATCTAAAATTAAAATATCTCTACCCATAAGCATTCTTCTCATTGTTTCTCTGCATGTATTGATATTTATGGATCAGTATGTAATTTACTATCTGTATGTTTAATCATAATAAGCCAGGATGCTATGTTTGGCTGAACCTATAAAATGTGCTCTAATGATTTTTAAATGTTTAATAATCACTGCGTTTGTGCATATGAATCAGAGGCTTGTGTTTAATTATTGATAGCAATTAGTGTGCAGAAGCAGACAAACACCATCTGGGGGCAGAAATGATTATCTATCTGTCCTCTCACTCGTGGTACTGATGTGATGTGTCCACTGGTCGGATTCTTCCAGACTGCCCCAGCTAGTGAAGCTCCAATTCCTTTTACTCCAATAGTGTCAGTCGCCACTATTCTCTCAAGTAATTCTCAAATTTAGGGTGGGTCTTCCCCCTTCAGTTAAACATACAAGATGTGCTTCAGGGTGATTCTAATTCCTATCAAATTGACAGTTAGCATTAGACATCGCAACACTACACCTTATAGCTTGACATTTAAGCACAACCTTTTAAACAAAACATTTCACCTTTGCTTCTCATAATGCAAGATGCATTTAGTACACTTCTAAAAATCTTCAGTCTTTAAAGGTTTCAAGATTGTCTAAAATCCAACATTGAAAGTCTTTCCTGAAACAACTCTGAGCTCTAATAATATAAATTTTTTAAGCAATTTAAACATTTCTAGTGTTCACTGCTGTGGTATTCATATTACCATTCTCGCTGGAGGAATGGGAAGATAGCAAGCAAAGCTTGGGTCAAGGTAAAACTGAAACCTAGCAGGCAAAACATCAAATCCTGAAGCTCTATGTCTAACAGCTGGAGCTCAGGATGAATTCATCGGCACTCTAGATGACTTGGATAGCCTTACCTACTCCACCTCTGCCACCTTGAACTCACCTAAACTCCCTTGGACCAGCTCTACTTTGTTTCTTCGACTTTGCACAGCTAACATCCCATAGTCTTGTTACCTCCAGCATCCTGTGGTTACCACTACAACTTAGGCTTTAACATCACAGCTTCACAGAATAGTTTCTCAGAGCATCTTTGTGAGGAATCTGATCCTGTCACACGTTTCCTGATCACACTGGCTCTATGGGACTTAAGCACAAACCACCATGATTCCATACCTCTGGCATTTCTCATGCCGGCAATATCAGGATAGGACATGAACCGTACTGCCAAGTTGTATTACCAATTTGAGATGTAGGCTGGGTCCTGCTGTGGGACAATGGTCTTGAGCCCTGTCAGTTATATGGTATTGCTTTTTGAAAAAGTGCTGATAGGCCAGTAGCCAGGCAGGAAGTATATAGGTGGGTCAACAAGGCAGGAAGTAGAGGTGAGGCAATGAGAACAGGAGAATTCTGGGAAGAAGAAAGGACCAGTCAGCAGTCGTCACAGAGGAAGCCAGACACAAAGCAACAAGAACACCTCACTGATAAAAGGTACTAAGCCACAACAGACAAGAATTACGGCCTAACACAGACAAGAATTATGGGCTAGTTTAAGATGTAAGAACAAGTTAATAAAAAGCCTGAGCTAATAGGCCAACCAGTTTATAATTAATGTAGACCTCTGTGTGTTTCATTGGGACTGAACAACTGTGGGATCGGATGGGACAGAAACCTCTGTCAACAGGTTCCTTTGTATGTAGTGGCCTGTATACGCTGAATCTTTAAAAAATAAAATAAAATAAAATAAACCACAGTTGTTTTCTAGCTAGAATCCCTTGATCTGCACTCTAAGTTCAGACTTTCACCTTTCAAATGAACTTGCATTTTTTTTCAAGTTGGAACCTCTGATGGGTGGGCATCTTGCCTATTGTTCCAATGCAGAACAGTGGGTTTATATTTAATGCAGATAAACCCTTTGACAACTCCAACTCTCTTTTCAACCACATTGTCTAAAACTTTAAACCACCTTCTCTCCACACCCAGTTGTACAGTTTAAAATGATATTTGCCCTCCAATTTTGGATCATCTTACTATGGTTTCTGGCAAGACAGGTGAGCATACGAATGGCACAGTCTAAATGTTATCCTCTCTTGAGATTTCCTTTGCCAAATTAACCCACTATTTATTAAGACAGTTTCACTTAAGATCTGGAAAATAGGCAGAATGCATCTACATTCTTTAATGCAATGTAGCATCAGTGACAACCCATCTCTTGAAGGGATTCTGATTTATTCTAAATCATTATGATCCAGGCCTCCACTGCCCACAGTTTTCTTAAGGTTCTGACCTTCCGCATTCACAGCAGAACAGCCCACTACACCCAGTTTATAGTACAATAATGCTTTTCTAGCCTAAAGCTCCAAACCACGCCTTCCACAGATCAGTTCCAAAAGCTTAAGGACTATGTGGACAAGTAAATCACAAGGGCAACCCTACTTCCCAGGGCCAATTTTCTATTCATTACTTTTCTTGTTGCTTTGAAAGAAAAACCTAACAAAAGCAACCTAAAGGAGTAAGTTTTTATTTTATTTTGACTTAAAATTTGCAGAGATGTCTAGGAAGACAAGTAAAACTGAGGATTTCTGGGAAGTGGAAGGAGATGAATACATAAGCTCAAGACTCTAGGACAGTTCATACTAACTCCAAGTCATGAAGCTCCTGTGCCTAAGGAAATGCACAAGGTGACAGGTGGACAAATTAAATCTGAGCAAGCCATATAATATGCAATGTATATTGTTACATTGCAAGTTCTATGTTGCATGACCAAATTTCACAAATGATTTCATAGGAAAAAAATATTCACTCTTTTAAAAATCCCTTCAGATTTTATTGGTAAGACCCCAAAAGTGATAAGAATGAAGCTTTTATTCTTCTGTGGGTGAGCAGCAAGATTTCTCTGCAAATGGTGATGGCAATAAGCTTCTGGTACTGTTGGATAATAATTCACATATCTCTATCCTGGAGGCTGCTAGGGAAAAAGATAGATAAGCAGAAAGTCAGCAGGATGGAAAGGTGTGCAGAACTCGGCAGTACATAAGTATGTATGAGTTGAACATATGAGCTACATCAATTCTGTTCTTGGGAACTAAGGTTGGAGAACATAGTCTCATATATGACCCCTGGTAGCCCAGGGCAATTGATGAGACCTCTGATTTTACAAGAAACGATACATGAAGTCTTCAATCTACCTATTCAATACAATTTTTATGAAGAGGTTAAAAGAATCACAGATTGCTATAGTCTTTTCTTTATACATAGTCCATGAACTATGGATAATTGTAGCTACAGCTGTTCATGAAATATTCATTAATTCCAACATGACTTAAGACGAGAACAATGGCATAATTGCAATGGAGTGAACTTATTTAAAAGATTACCCACATATTTATCCCCAAAGAATTCTGGCAGAAGACCTGAAAAGATGAATCTTTATCATAAAAGAGAAAATTGATCCAAGTCCTTGATGCTAGAAAGAACTAAATATGTTATTCCACAGAAATGTCAGGGAGGATCCAGTTTTGGCTTGAACAAGCAAGTACTTTCTGGAAACCATTCCATCACATGACAAATCTCCTCTATTAAACTAATTTGTAAAAAAAATCCCACTGTTACAACCACATTTTTAAGTGGAATTTGATCATGGAGTTTGTATTTAATATGAAGTAAATATCTTTTTAGATTTATCATATTCCCCATGATATTCTACCCCTTTCATTTTAGGACTAAAAAAGTTCCCTTTGAAGCTCTGATTTTGCCTCCAGAAGAAGTTTCACCAAACGCTAACAGGGTTAAAAGAGGATGATTATCCAATTAGAGCTACTGCAATTTTGCATGAATAAATTAACATGAGAAAGTAAACTCACAAAGTAATATTTTAAGGGCTGGGTAGATAGTTCAGTTGGTAAAAGTGCTTCTCAAACAAGCATGAGGATTGGACACAAATCCCAGGGATCTACCCATTCCCTTTTCCCCTCCACCACCCCGCTGGACTTGGCCTGCCAGCTAGGCTGCATGGGAATTTTGACACCAAGTGAGAGACTTTGAATGACAAAAATTAAGGTCTATATGCGACTTAGAAACAACTGCTGACGTTCTACATGGGCAAGCGCACACACATACACACACACACACACACACACACACACACACACCACACACACACGCTGCTGAAACAGTCTATCCAATGTAGTCTTAACATGTATTTGAATACTTTTTTTTTATATTTTTATTCTTTTTTCTCATTTTTTATTTAAAAATTTCCATCTCCTCCCCTCCTCCTCCCCCTTCCCTCCCATCCCTTCCACCCATACCCCCACTCCACCCCTCTCCAAGTAAAGGAGCCATCAGGGTTCCCTTCACTATGTTAAGTCCAAGGACCTCCCAGCTCCCCCCTAAGTCCAGGAAGACTGAGCAACCAAACTGACAAGGCTCACAGTGAGCCCGTCCATGCTGTAGAGTTCATGTTCATTGCCGTGGTCCTTGGTTTCTCAGTCCTCCTCCACCGTCAGCCACATTCAGAGAGTCCGGTTTGGTCCCCTGTTCCATCAGTCCCATTCCAACTTGACTTGGTGGTCTCCCGTTAGGTCTGTCCCACCGTCTCAATGGGTAAAGGCACTCCTCACGGTCCTACTTCCTTGCTCATGATCTCCCTCCTTTTGCTCCTCATCAGGGACCTTGGGATCTCAGTCCGGTGTGTTCCTATGTGGGGCTCTGTCATTTTCTCCATCCAATGCCAGGTGAAGGTTCTATGGTGATATGCAAGATATTCATGAGCTATGGCAATAGGATCTGGACATTTCTGGCACCCTCTCCTCAGCTGTCCCAAGGACCTAGCTGGGGGCGTCTTCCTGGACACCTGGGAACCCCTCTAGAGTCAAGTCTCTGCCAACCCTTAGAATGGCTCCCCTTAACTAAGATATTATAATTCCTTGTTCCCATATCCACCCTTCCTATATCCCAACCATCCTATTCCCCCAAGCTCTTCCCATCCTCTACTTCACACTTTTCTCTCCCCATCCCCCCATCCCACCCCACCCATGTATTTGAAATCTTAGGTCATACTGGGAAATCCAGTTGATACTTATAATTTCTGACCACAATATTGGAAAGAGCTATTGTGTTCATGAACTCACACTGACTGGACCACATGCAAACGAACCACACAACCTTGGACACACTGGCACTTGAGGAAAGATAAGGTATGACAGGAAGGCAGGCAGTGTAGAAGGCTGGCATAGTTGTTCTTCCTTGTAGCAACACATCTCCCTTTGAAGGTGATTTTTTTCCAGAATTCTTTTATATTGATTTTATTCTGTTTTTGTTTTGTTTCTCTTTTATTTTGTAACTTTTGTAGGTTTTAGGCTGTGTATCCAAATATAATTTAGTTCCAATTTTATGAAAATCAAACAATTTCTGAAATTCACACTATTTACAATTGACTACATTAGGATCAACTGTAGACAACACGGACTTAAAATCTCTGACACTCACCATCTCATTAGACAGCATCCTCAAATTCTGAGCTACTGATTCTGTCTTCCCTCAATTCTCACACACCTCAGCAACCCTAGTCCCTGACATGTGCCTAACAAGGTCAAGATCTGTTATATATTACCTTTGTAGGTTGACTATCTTACCTGATGAGTCACAGATACTCCATGTGTCTTAATGAAGGGATTGCTCTAAACACTTAGCACTATGCAGCCTCGGCACTCCACCCACCCAAGTCAGTAGTGTGGACACATAGTTGAGAGCAACTGGTTTGGTCTGGTCCTAAACACATTTTGCTGTCATTGCAAGAGGGTCATGAGAACCAAAGCTGATGTCACACAGGAAGAGCAATCACAAGGATTTTCTATGTAAACTTCCAGATCTCCTCCCTTCAATGTAATAATCCTCTTAGAGTTTATTTTCACACCTTGTCTCTTTAAAAGAAGCAATAAGAATATCTCTTGAGAGAAACTGATATGAAAATACATGCTTTCTGATTCATTTAAATATCAGCAACCTAAACTCAATATTTTGTTCCATCTACAAGTATTACTGACATCTTTATTTAGCAAAATTATGCCTGGTCCCAATTGACAAGCTGGAAAGAAAAGAGACATGAAAAAATACAATGATTGTATCTGATCCTTAATCAAAAATTTTTCTCGATTAAATTTATATCAATAAAGCAAAATCCTAAAAAAAAAAAATTTTCTCTTCACATAAAATTTGGTTATCTAACCCCACCCAACTTGGTATCTCATCATGATTTTTTTAGAATACTATGCTTTTAATTAATATATCAAATTGTACTAATAATTTAACATACTATAATGTATTTATAGTGCTCCAGTATGTCTACCATCATTGTAAATAATGTATATGTGTGTATACATATATATTTAATTGATATATATATCAATATATACCAAGCTTGGTGCAGATACATACATGCGTATTTGTATATATTTATATATACATATTTGTATACATATGCATATATATTAGCTCACTCAGCCTCTAAAATGAACCCACAATCATACAAAAAATCATAGACATTATCAGCATCTGAATTTTCATTTCACTTATGCTTTCTTATTCCATACCCACTAAGAACTCTGAAAAAAACTTATAAATAAAAACCAGAGAGACTGTCATCCCTGAATTTTAAAGACTTAGTTTGGCCATTAACTTATCAATATGACAGATCCATTGCTACAAATTCACAAACCAAAACCAAACATGATCCATTGCTACAAATTCACAAACCACTATGAGCAACTTGGAAAATATTTATTTACTTACATGCTACCTTGCCCACATACAAAAAAATTGTCCTCTAAACTCAATAACACCCATGAACCATGGTATATGTGTGCCCACAGATGCAGATACATATACACATAATGTTTAAAAATATATTAAATGCTTGAAAATTATAATCCAGTTTTATCTTTGGTTTATTCTATTTATTTCTTAATTTACCATCTAGCCACTGAATCAGTGTATTCAATTTGCATTCAGGAAATTTACCAATATATGGAATATGCATATAATTACTCAGTAGTGTACCCAATCCCCATGTTTTCAATAAACTTTACCTATGGCATTCATAAAAAGTTATCTGTAATATTATGCTTTTCCACGTTATCTATTTTTAGATAGACAGACAGACAGACAGACAGACAGATAGATAGATGTAATAGCACTTACCCTGTTTAGAAAATGGATGGAAGAGTCAGGAGAAACCACTCAAATAATGCTAGAGTTGAAGAATGTGTCCTCCTATACTTGTCCTTTGAGTAGAAACTGAAACTTTTAGGTCTTAAATAAAAATCTGTGAAAACGTACGATAAACTATAGACCATCCAAATTTCCTTGAGTGTCTAAAACATAAATTCTAAAAGGTACATTTAAAAGATAAGTGACTATAGCTATTTGGTTAGGTTTATTTTTTGAAACAAAAAAAAAAAAAAAAAAAAAAAAAAAACCTGGAATGAAATGTAGTGAGATCCAAATGTCAAACTAGTTGATTCAAGTACGTTTTGTAAACATCTGCTTAGCAACCATTTTCAGCAGTTCACCATTAGAAACACACAGATTATTCCCTGGTAAAGATTCTGTAGTCATCCATAAATTACTTACACATGATACAAACACAATCATACTTATATTTCCACATGGTCTAGACATCGGTTGTCAGCCTATGGGTTGCAGCCCCTTCAAGGTTGAACAACCCTTTCACAGGGGTCATCTAAGGCCATCAGAAAACAAACAAACAGATATTTACACTACCGCTTATAATATAATACAATAAAAGGTGTGTGTGTGTGTTGAAGTCTCACGAAAGGATCTATGAAATTGCACAAGGCAAAGCTCATATTGAATGAGAATTATTTTTTATGATTAAGAATAAAAATGGGTCCATTATACTCATATTTGTCAGTAATACACTAAGAATTATGATACAATTTCTGAAGTGAAAAGGTACTACATAATGATGGTTCTATATGACAAAGTATGTTTAAATTTTAAGTCGAATTAATTTAGATGGACTACATTATTCAACAGTAGCCAAAAGTACAAAATATATAAGAATGATAAAGTAGAAATTTTCCTAGTTTTTGGTGTGTTATGTGTCCAACAGGAGCAATGAGGAACTTCCTGGGTGTCCTGTGTGGAATTGGTCAACTGAAACTCATGCTTTCACCGCTGTGTGAGAGGAGCAATTAAAGTTGAAATCAATTGCTAGTAATTAACTTTTTTCCACTCCAAAACACAATGTCATCTGTATTCACATTTTAAATATCTTATTGGCCAATGTAAAGAGTATTCCTATATTAACATGCACAATCTTACCACATTTTCCTCAGATTGATGACAGCAATATTGGTGGACGGCTGTCATGGTCTATCTTAGACTACATAGATCATGTGTCATAACTAATCAAGGTGTTTGACAACTGTGCCGTGCACAATAAACTTGGTAAATTTCTTATTTTTATAAGGAATACAGGCATAGTGAAGCACTCCTGTAATACCAGCGCCTGGAAGGGAATTTGCAAGTGTGTAGCCATCTTGTACTAAATCATAAATTTGAAGCAAACCTCAGTTACACAGTGAGACCTTGCCGCAAAAATAAGATATTGTTACTAAAGGAAATATTCATTGTATCAGTTAGCAATAATGAGCTTTACACGGTGTTTCCATTGATGGCAGAGATGAAATCAGTAAGGGAAACAGCCTCAGTGGTCAGAAGCAGTATCAAATCCAAACAGAAACATTTAATAAGCCTTTAGGAAGGTAAGGCTCTAATGCACTTCTAAAATTGGGGTCTGGGGTGAAATCCACGAAGAAGTGACTAATGGACAATTTAAGAATCGCATCTGAACAAAAGCTGATGACAGAAATTACTGACTTGTAAATCATGTCATTCTCTGGAATCTGTTTTTTAACTGAGCATCATTTACATATCGGTTGCCTCAAAAGTAGGATTAGACTGTGCCTAGACTTCTTTTGTTTTCACCCGGGGTAAAGGTCCAAAAGTTAGTTGTGTGTTGTTCTGCAGTATCCAAGCGATGCATTTTAATGAGTGTGTTACTATCATCAAGCACTTGGATATCATGGGAAAGTAATGCTTCCATGACGATTTGCTTCCCTTCTTATTTCATAACCTTTTTTCCCCCATTAGACAATCTTGTTGCCTGATGACTGATTCAAAGAACTGGGCTTGCACTAACCAAATTATTAGAGATTCTGAGTCATCTGACTAGAATAAAACTGTGTGTTTTCCTTTTGTTTATCCATTTCTCTGGCTCCCATAGCTAAACGTTTCTTTAGTGAGCTTTCAGTTAATTAAAAAGCCCATAGCAGAGTATGAAAATGCCCACAAGAGGCCGGGTGGTGGTGGCGCAAGCCTTTAATCCCAGCATTCGGGAGGCAGAGGCAGGCGGATCTCTGAGTTCGAGGCCAGCCTGGTCTACAAGAGCTAGTTCCAGGACAGGCTCTAGAAACTACAGGGAAACCCTGTCTCGAAAAAAAAAAAAACAAAAAAAAAGAAAATGCCCACAAGAAATCTCAAGCTGTGCATATGGCCGAGCCTCTGCACTTGGGAGCTGAGAAATGGTCCCGTGGAAGAATTGTGGTCTGGGAGACTTGAGTAGCTCAGCCTGCAGTGTGCAAATAAGAACTGTATCTAGCTGGGCGGTGGTGGTGCACGCCTTTAATCCCAGCACTCGGGAGGCAGAGGCAGGCGGATCTCTGTGAGTTCGAGGCCAGCCTGGTCTACAAGAGCTAGTTCCAGGACAGGCTCTAAAAAAAAAAAAAAAAAAAAAAAAGCTGCAGAGAAACCCTGTCTTGAAAAACAAAAAAAAGGAAAGAACTGTATCTAACTCGCTCTCAAAACCACGGGTGCCATGGCAAACAGTTTTTTTCAGTGTTACGAGTATTCAAAATTTACTCTCTGCAGTCATAACCATTTTCATGAAGTTGTGTACTATCTAGGATGATATGTAGGTTACACAAAGCCTCTGACGCTGCAGCTGCACACATGTGACTGCCAAAGGAAAAGTCAGAAGAAGAATAAGTGTCAGTATCACAGATGCATCTAAGTGCTTCTGTTTGATCTCCATAATGACACTCTAAATTGTGGGGTAACAGAACATTTTCTTAGTTTCACCAAGTTTCTTTTTTTTTCTTTCTTTTCTTTTTTTTTTTTTTTTTTTTTTTTTTTTTTTTTTTTTTTTTTTTTGCTCAGAAGTGATTTTATCATGGCATTTTACCACAGGTTTAAGCAGGAGAATCTACAACATGTATTATTTACTACATCTACCTTTAACATACTTTGTGCACTTCTAAACACCTAGAAGGACTAAATGTTTCAGATGGGGACATAAATTTGTCCCCTCTATACACAGTAGTGTTGAAACCACACATGTAACAATGGTTAGATCTCAATGTGTCATCTGCTGAGAGCATTCTGGTCAGTTTCTTATATACAGGAACTTGGGAGGAATTTTAGCAATCTGTAGTTTAACTGCAATTAGCCATACCTTAGCATATTGTATAAACAATAAATATCGATTGAGTGTATGTACATTAAAATGCACCCCCCACCTCAATCCAAAACACAAAGAACCAAATTACTAAAGAGCTCAATTCCCTCTTGATAAGCATGAGAAAACTCTCTATAAAAGCAAACTAAAAATCAATGGCTCAGTAATATTCCCAAGGGTCCATTACAGGAAAGGAGGTCTCATTGGAGTCTACAGATTGCATCAATTTGAGAGACATTCTCTATGAACCAGGAATTGGACTGCTTATTTGGAAATTATTTTTTAATTGGGGATTATACTATAAGATTATTTTATTATCTTAAGCAAATCACCACTACACCCCCATATCAGGGAATGAACTAAATCACCATATTAACAAGGAGTGAGATGAGGTGGCTATCACTACGTACATACAGGGACTACAAGACATTCTCTATCAATTATCTCCTAGGCTTCTCCTTAATACTTTAACTGACTGCTTTTCTCTTATCTGAGTTTTTACGTTTTTCAGAAAGGAGGAATTCTTAGAAGCAAGAATTCAGGCAATGCAAATATGAGTTCTTATCTCATAAATGTGGCTTAAATATGGTCTATATAATAAATAAATTAGAAAGTTTTAAATGTAAAAGTATTTAGTTTTACAGGACTGAATATATTCATATCTACCAGAGAAGCATCTTCAACTGACAATGCTTATTACACTGACAAGACAGGAGTATAGTTATAGCATTGATAACTATAGTATGAAAACCACATCAACACTTGTCCCTTATTATACTTCTGGTGTTTTTAACTCAAAAATCACAGCCCTATCAAGGGTCTTATATGGATGGGAAGTTAAGTTGCCATGTCAGATGCAGGTAGTAATCACCATTCATAACAAGTTAACATTCTCATTAGAATTGCTAGTAGAAAACTAAGATTGTAGCGTCATCCCATTTATAGACTATGTAAAAACTTGGCTTTAGGAGATTTAAGTATGAGGTGAAAAGTTTGTGAGCCTTTTAAGCATGAAGTAAGTTAACTGGGTATTAGGAAAAACTGATCTTTCCAATCAGTTATCTCAAATAATGAAATTTTTCTTATCAAAATTCTATTTTTGAGTGAATAATCAGTCTTCAGAGCAGTTTTCATGAAATTCCACTAGTTGGTATATGGTTGGACATTAAGTCATGTTAAACAAAAATTATAGGGGCTCGTTATGATTTCAAATTGAGCCCCTCTCACAAGACCCCAGCAGATAAAATGGACCAACACCGAGCCACTTGGTTTACAAATCCAACAGCAGCTTTATAGAAGACAAATTCTCCACAGACCAGTTTATCCTGAAAACAAAAGACTGTAGCCCCGCTGACTATAACAAGGGCTGTGTAATAAAGAAGTCCTGACCCTGCCCCCAGTCCAGTACTCTGACTCAAACCCAGAGTCATCCCCTCATCCCACCCCCAGGGCCTTCAGTCTACAGAAAAGGAGAACTGATGGAGCTTTAGGGAAGCTAATCAACATTTTCTCTACTGCTGTCTTCGTGCTTCCCTTCATGCTTACACAAGGGCCTGCCTCACTTCCATAGAAGCTCTTCTTCTGAATGGAATCTGTCCTGATTGGAGTAAAAAGCCAGTTGGAGTTATCACTAATTTGTTGCAATTTTTTTTCTTTTCACAGTACGAGCTTGTGATTTCTTCTTTCTTTTTTTAAATTTTTTAAATTTCATTTTACATTCCAACCACAGTTCTCCCTCCTATTCCTCCTTCCATCCCCCTCAACTCCCACACAACCCACCCCCATTCATTCCTCCCAAAGGGCAAAGGCTTCCATGGGGAGTCAACAAAGCCTGGCCCATTAAGTTGTAGCAGGACCAGGTCCCTCCCTCCTGCATCCGATTTGGAGCAGAGACTCTCAACAGAAACTGTGAAGTTCTGTAACAATATGTTCAGTCTTCCCTTGCATATCAGGAGTAGGCTGTTAGGTTATAGGTAGGCCTGGCCAATTAGGTCACTCTGGCCGTAAAATCTTCAGCTCGGCTTTATCAACCACATTTGCTGAGTTTTAACTGAAAAATGGTATACTAATGAACACATTTCAAACACTAATAAATTTCAAAATAAAAAAAATAATGGAATTTGAAGGCAAATTCAAAGATTAGAAGGAGGTTAAGAACCTCCAATTTATAACTAGTGAATTCCCTGTTAAGGATTATCAGAACACTAACATCAAGGCTAAATCTTCCTTGGGAGTGAAACTGGAATACGTTCCCAGTATGGTAAACCTCGGCAAAAGTCTAGACCTGGGAAAGTCGCAATGCCTAGTGGGAATCTACCACTGCTTTCTTGTCAGACAAACATGTAGTCAAACTACCTTCTGATTATCTAACTAACCAGAGGTTAGTGCCACTTCAGTCTCAGCCAATGAAGACGCCTTTGCAACGGGTGACAATTGAAGCAGTGACTGATAAGCAGTCAGAATGCTGAAAGTAAGCGAGAGCCTTTATATGACATCTACAGCTTCCCTTCCGAAGCCTAGGGAATATTGTAGGCAAGGAAGTAGAAAGGTGCTGAGAACCAAAGGATGGGGCAGAGTATTACGAAACACTGCCTCTGGACGTGGCAGAGATGCTGCAAACACACAAACAGCTGTGGCCACCTATACAGAGAAAGAAGATTCGGGAGTGGGAGGTGAACTAATCTGGGACAAAAAGGAAGTCATCAAGAGTGGGAGGAGCTGCTCCTCCCTGTTCTAGAGACAGCCGCTTCTTTTCGTGCAGTGCCAGCCTCGTTCCAGAGACACGATGGTGAAGGTCGGAGTGAACATATTTGGCCGTATTGGGCGCCTGGTTACCAGGGCTGCCTTCACTTCTGGCAAAGTGGACGTTGTTGCCATCAATGACCCTTTCATCGACCTCAACTACATGGTCTACATGTTCCAGTATGACTCCACCCACGGCAAGTTCAAAGGCACAGTCAAGGCTGAGAATGGGAAGCTTGTCATCAATGGGAAGGCCATCACCATCTTCCAGGAGCGAGATCCCGCCAACATCAAATGGGGTGATGCCGGCACCGAGTATGTTGTGGAGTCGACCGGTGTCTTCACCACCATGGAGAAGGCTGGGGCCCACTTGAAGGGTGGGGCCAAAAGGGTCATCATCTCCGCCCCTTCTGCGGATGCCCCCATGTTTGTGATGGGTGTGAACCATGACAAGTATGACAATTCCCTCAAGATTGTCAGCAATGCTTCCTGCACCACCAACTGCTTGGCCCCCTTGGCCAAGGTCATCCATGACAACTTTGGCATCGTGGAAGGGCTCATGACCACAGTCCATGCCATCACGGCCACCCAGAAGACTGTGGATGGCCCCTCTGGGAAGCTGTGGCGAGACGGCCGTGGTGCTGCCCAGAACATCATCCCTGCATCCACTGGCGCTGCCAAGGCTGTGGGCAAAGTCATCCCAGAGCTGAACAGGAAGCTCATGGGCATGGCCTTCCATGTTCCTACCCCCAATGTGTCTGTCGTGGATCTGACATGCCGCCTGGAGAAAGCCGCCAAGTATGATGACATCAAGAAGGTGGTGAAGCAGGCATCTGAGGGCCCACTAAAGGGCATCCTGGGTTACACTGAGGACCAGGTTGTCTCCTGTGACTTTAACAGTGACTCCCACTCCTCCACCTTCGATGCTGGGGCTGGCATTGCTCTCAATGACAACTTTGTGAAGCTCATTTCCTGGTACGACAATGAATTTGGCTACAGCAACAGAGTGGTGGACCTCATGGCCTACATGGCCTCCAAGGAGTAAGAAGCCTGCCTGCCCTGACCACCCATCCCAGCAAGGACACAGCAAGAGAGAGGCCCTCGGCTGCTGAGCAGTCCCTGTCCTAACTCAACCCTTCACACTGAGCATCTCCCTCACAGTTTCCATCCCAGACCCCCAGAATAGCAGGAGGGGCTTAGGGAGCCCTACTCTCTTGAATACCATCAATAAAGTTCATTGCACCCCTAAAAAAAGAGTGGGATGAGCATAAAAAAGTGATGGGGGTACATATTTTCACATTATATTGTATACATGTTATATACAACTATCAAAAATTAAAAGAATGTAATTTAAAATGGGGACTCTGGTCCAACAAGGCAATTTAGCAAGCAAACTTGCTTGCTGCTAAATCTACTGGCCTGAGTTCAATCCCTGGGGTGCACATAAGGGAAGGGAAGAATTGATTCCCAGAAGCTGTCCTCTGACCTCCTCCACATGAACACCATGACAAGAGTACACCAACACATACCTATACACACCAACACCCACACACATGAATAATTAATAAATAAATGTTATAAAATACTTTCTTTTATTGAAAAAAATGTATATAATATATTCTGACTATGGTTTCTCCTCCCCAAAGTCCTCCCGGGTCTTCCCATCTCCCCACCCACTCAACTCTATGCTCTTTCTCTCTCTCTCTCTCGAAAACAGACATGTAACCAAAAAAAAAAGGTTTTAAAATGAGGCCAAAGAGCAAAAGAAATACTCACACAAAACCCATAGACACACAAAATAAAACATCATAAAGAACAAAAGACCAATAAGACAAAATGCCCATACAAAACAATATGAAACAAAAAGTTTATTAAAAAAAAATACCATCTATTCTGTGCCTACCCTGAAGGGCTGTTTATATACCCAGCGAGAAAACCTTGGAGAAAACCAATTTGCCTTTGCAATCAGATGTCGATTGCAGATAGCTTCTTGTTTAGGAGTAGGCCCATTTCTACTTCCACCCCTCAATTCCTCCTGTGACTGGAATCTATGAGTTCATATGTGCATCAATCCTACTGTGGCTGGAGTCTTTCATGCTCTGTGGCTCTTACAATCTTTCTGGTTCCTTTTCCACATAGCTCCTTGAGCCCTCAAGGGAGGGGTTTGATGAAGAGGTCCCATTTGGGACTGATTGTTCAGTAATTTCTTACTCTCTGCACATTCTATGGTTTATGGGTCTCTGTGTTAGTTCCTATTTACTGCAGGAGGAAGCTTCTCTGACAAAGGCTGAGCGAGACACTCATCTATGGGTACAAAAGAATTTCATTAGGAGCTTTAATTGTTGTGTTCCTTTAACAGAACAATAATATTTGGTTTTCACCTAGGTCTATGGCATATCTAGTATCAGGTTCTTAGCCAGTCAAAGGATCAGGTATGGGTTCCATCTCATGGAGCAAGCCTTAAATACAATTAGAGAGTGGTTAATTGCTCCCATATAGTTTGAGCCACTATTTCACTAGTACGTGTTACAGGTAGGATGTGTTTGTAAATCACATGGTTTATAGCTAGTTGATAATTACCTTTCTTCTCTGGTTGCATGGAGAGTACCTTCCAGTATCATTAACACTAGCCAGTAGGAGTGAAGACTCTAGTTAGGCCCAGCTCAACTTCCCTGAGTTAAATGAGTTGTGTAGCTGTTGTCTTCTGCAGTAGGACCAAACCATCAGTATCTGGAGAGCAACCAACAATCCTGACAATAGCCTGGGTTGTTTGGGGGTTTCCAAGGGGTTCCTTTAGCCAGCAACTCTATTAGGTGTAAACCATTCCTTGTACTGGAGGTTTCACTTGGGGACAAAGATGCTAGTTGGAACATTGTCTCTCTCATTATTTGATGACTCCATTGATATTTCCTTCATATATGAAGCTATTTTGGAATCTTCTGCAGTAGCAGATTTCCCCATGACTCCTCACATGGCTCATAGCTTTCGGTTTGCTCCTCCTTTTCTGTCACTCTCACCATTTAATCTTTCAATTCTAGTCTCCCCCATATCTCTATAAATATATGTTCTACTTCTCCTACCTTGAGAGATCCTCCCCTCCCTAACATACTAACCTCTGTCTGTGGTTATATGGATTGTAGCATGTATAACAAAGGCTTAAAAGCTAGCGTCCATATATAGAAGAAAACACACAGTATTTATTTTGTGAGGTGTGACTTACCTTACTCTGATTTTTTTTCTAGCTTCATTTACCTAAAAATTTTACAGTTTCATTTTTAACAGTTGAATAATACTCCATTGTATAATGTAACATATTTTTTATTTTCTACTCATCTGTTGATGGACTTGTATACTGTTTCCAATTTTTGGCTATTATGAATAGAGAAGCAATAAACATGGATGAGCAATTATCTCTGTAGCAGGATGGAGAATCCTTTGGAGTATAACTGGATCTTGAAGCAGATCTATTCCCTGCCTCCTGATGAACAGACATACTGATTTTCATTGTGGCTGTGCAAGTTTTCACTCCCACCCACTGTGAATAAGTGTTCCCCTCTCCCTACATCCTCCCCAGCATGAGATATTCATTTTATTGATCTTAGCCATTCTGATAGGTGTAAGATGTAATCTCAAAGGAGTTTTGGTTTGCATTTATTTGATAACTAAAGATTTTGAACATTTTAAAGTGTTTCTCAGCCATTTGTATTTCATCATTTAAGAACTCTCTGTTCAGTTCTGTGCCCCAATTTTTAATTGTGCTATTTTTCTTGATGTCCAGTTTTTTAGTCCTTCATATATTTTAGATATTAACCCTCTATTGAATGTGTAATCGGTAGAGATTCTTTCCAATTCTGTAGGCTGTCACTTTGTCTGAATGATAGTGACCTTTGTCATACAGAAGCTTTTCAATTTCATGAGGTCCCATTTATTAATAGCTGTTCTTAGTGCCTGTGTTATCATTTTCCTATTCAGAAAGTCTTTTCCTGTCGCAATAAGTTCAAGATTATCCTCCACTTTCTCTTTTATCAGATTCAGGGTTTCTGCCCTTATGTTGCGATCTTTAATCCATTTGGAGTTGAGTTTTGTACAGGGTGATAAGTCTGGATATATTTGCATTCTCCTACATACAGCTACTGAATTTGCCCAGCACTATTTTTTGAAGAGGCTGTCTTTTTTTGTAATGTGTATCTCTGGCTTCTTTGTCAAAAATCAGGTATCCACAGGTGCTTGGATTTATGTCTCTTCAATTCAGTTCCATTGATCAACATGTTTGTTCTTATGCTAATCCTAAAACCTAGACTACTGCAAACTATTTTCTTGAAATACTAGAGGAGAAAAGTAGATCTCAGTCTCCCCCATTTGTGAACCCTGGAAGCTACAACAAGGCCTAGCATAGCAAGACATGCCTGCTGGTGTGATAGTGTTATAAATATTATGGGAGTAGCCAACCATTTTGTGATTGGATCACTGAGCTAGAAGAAATATTTTGACTCATTTTGAGAATTTTCTACATAAATACTGTGGTTATATCATTTCTACCTCTCCTTTATCCCTATGTAATTTCTCTCATGACCTCTCTCTCTCAAATTTGACCTTCTTTATTATTATTGCTGCATGTATCCATATGTAACTATACACATGTACACACACACCCTTCTGAGTCCATTTAGTGTTGCTTATATGTGTTGAAGACTGACTACTTGGGTCTCAAGCTGAACTAGTCTTTGGTTGGCCACTCTCATAATTTCTGAGCCGCCTTTCTCCTAGCATATCTTGTAGGCAGGGTAAATTCTATGTCAGATGTTATATGACTGGGCTGGGGCCCAAATCTCTCCACTGGAAATCTTGCCTCATTACAGGAGATGGATGGTTCAGACTCCATATCTCCCATTGCCAGGAGTCTTAGCTAGGGTCACCCTCATAGATTTCTGGAAGTTTCCATTTTACTAGGTTTCTAGCTCATCCCAGAGGTGCCCCCTGATTCCACTTGTCTTTCCCAGGACTCTCTTCCTCAATCCTCCCCCATTTGATCCCTCCTGCTCCCATGCTCATGCACCCCTAACTAGACTTCTCCCCCATTTACCTGTGATGTCTATTCTATTTCCCCTTTACAGTGAGAATCACGAGTCTCCCCCTTCAGTCTTCATTGTTACTTAACTTCTTTGGGTCTATTGATTGTAGCATGGTTATCCTTTACTA
Organism: Arvicola amphibius; assembly: GCF_903992535.2. NCBI lineage: Eukaryota > Metazoa > Chordata > Mammalia > Rodentia > Cricetidae > Arvicola > Arvicola amphibius. The sequence continues at coordinate 205,667 of NW_024582320.1, forward strand.
TACAGCTAATATCTGCCTATAAATGAGTACATACCATGTTTGTCTTTCTGGGTCTAGATTACTTCACTCAGGGTGGATCTTTTCTAGTTCCATCCATTTGTTGGCAAATTTCACAATGTCATTGCTTTTAACAGGTGAATAGTACTCCATTGTATAAATGTACCACATTTCCTTTATCTATTCTTCAGGTGATGGACATCTAGGTTGTTCCAGAATGAGAGGGAGCCCACCCCGTGACACAGTCTGAAGTCCCAGAACTCAGGATCTGGACAGCTCAGAGACCTAAGATAGAACCAAACATGACTGGCAAAAAAAAAAAGTCAATGAAATTATTTCTAATGATCTTCTGCTGTACTCAGAGATCATCACCTAGCCCTGTGGTCATGATAAAGCCTTCACCCAGCCACTGATGGAAACAGATGCAGAGACCCACAGCTAAATATTAGGCAGAACTTAGGCAATCCTATGGAAGAGGAGGAGAAAAGATAACGAAATCTAGAGGCGCCAAGGACACTACAAGAAAAACCTCAGAATCAACTAACCTGGGCTGGCTCATAGGGGCCCAGAGACTGAACTGCAAGCCAGAAAATTTGCATGAGATTAACATAGGCCTTTTACATATATATTGTCGTCGTGTCGCTTGGTCTTCTTGTGGGACTCCTAACAAAGAAAGCAGGGGCTGTCTCTGACTCTGTTACCTGCTTTTGGGACCCTATCCTCCTACTGGGTTGCTTAACCCAGCCTTAATAAGAGAGGAGGTGCCTACCTTCCTGCAACTTGATACGTCATGGCTGGCTGGTATACATGAGAGGCCTGCATTTTTCTGAACTTAAAGGAAAGGATGAGGGGGGAAAGGAGGACTGAAGATGGGCCTGGGAGGAGAGGGGAGAGGAAACTGTGATCAGGCTGGAAATTAATTAATTAATTAATTAATTAGAAAAATCCTGGCATTAAAAAAAAGATAGATTGGCTACTTAAAATTGGAAAAGCTATCAAGGAAATTGTCTCTGGAGAAGACTGATCCTTCCTTTCTCAGAAGCTGCTAATTGCCTGTAAGCCTTCATATAAGGTTGGACCTTCAACAACAAGCATGGCAGGATATCACCAAGGATGCAATAGTGACAGTTATATCCTTTCCTGGAGGTAACTGGCAGTTGTCTAATTGGGCTTAAGTCCAACTCATTAAGAGAGAATTCATGTCTGCTGCTGTAAACACAGCCAGCTACCCATGGCTGGTGATGTCACAGGGCATCGAGGAAAATCTACCGTTTCCATTTTCCTAAGTCACTATAGTTTCGAACCGCATTCTAAAAGCATCTGCTTGTCCCCACAGATTAGTGTATTTCTCAATGTTTATCAAAACACCTTTTTTTTTTTTTTTTTTTTTTTTGGTTTTTCGAGATAGGGTTTCTCTGTAGCTTTGGAGCCTGTCCTGGAACTAGCTCTTGTAGACCAGGCTGGTCTCGAACTCACAGAGATCCGCCTGCCTCTGCCTCACAACCAAAAATAAAACACCTTCTTTTTGAGCCAAATGGAAACTGTTACAGAAATCCATAACACATCAAAATGTAGAGAACAAAAGAAGATGGGGTGGCCAAACCCAGTTCATATACATCCACGTAAGGACCAAGGTGCAGTGCACGAAAGGGGGAGGGGTAAAGCGACTGTAAGAGCCAGAGAACCAGAACCTGTGCTTAAAGATAGTGTCTACTAGAGATGGCAGAGATACCACACCCATGAAATCTCAAAAATATGATCACCTATGCTGCTGACAATACCAGTCAACATGCTGATAGTAAGACAAAATCATAAAAATTCCTCATTTGGACAAGACCTTTAGAATTTTGCCCAAGTTACAGCTGCATATTATTTACAGTAGGTGAAAAAGAACTCAGTATCACCCTTATCAAAAAAAGGTACCGAATGCAACTTTCTTATTTCTCAAAAAGAATCGATTTATTGCAGTTATGTTTCATAAATCAGAAGAATAAAGTCCCATTACTTTTCCATGGCATGTTGGGACGTTTTCCTACAGAAGTGTGAAGCTGTACAACCTTCGAGTTTCTGTTTACTGGTGGAGTTTTAGGAGTTATTGATAAAAAGCCTTCCTTATTCACTTAGGAAGAGCATTGGCAGTAGTTTGTTGAGACCCAGGCTGCACTCTCGGACACAAAGATGTCACGCTTGGGGGAGTTCCCTTTATCTCTATAGGGGACATTCTTTGTAGAGATTAAGTTAAATTATATCTTAAAAATCAAAGAGCATAGAAAAAAGGTAAACTTCCTTCAAAAAAAATCTTAATCTTGCTTTTCACTTGAGCTAAGTATGTGTTTCAATTCCTGTTTCTAGACATAGCAGGTACTACCCACTGTTTGTAATTCTGTACCCTGGCCATGTACTCGCTCCTTATATTGTCTTGATTCTCTGCCATGGCACTTGCCCTTCTCCTTTCCTGCATCTATAATTCTATCACCGGATCTTTTGATCAACGTGCTATTGCAACCTAGTCTCACTACACCATTTCAGAAAGCATTTCACTTGGAAAGGATTGTCTCATACACGCTATCCATCACACTTCCTCTGGATCATTTCAGCCACACAGCAGTGCCAACTCCCCCTGGGGAGGATTAGTGTCCACCCCACTTAGCAGAGCTCCTTGACTTGGGAGTAACTATTCTGAAGATGTCAATAAAAGGGGCTTAGGGCTTCCTGAATCTTTGAGTTCCCAAGGATTGCCTGGAGGCTGTAATAAGGATTCTAAATGCGTAAGTACAACCTGCTCAGTATGTACAGCATTACTTGTAAGCATGTTTCCAAGATGTGTACAGCAACAATTAATGGAAAAAGAGGTCATAAATCTGAAAAAGAAAAAGGAGGAGAGTATGAGAGGGCTTGGATGAAAGGGGATGAGAAATGTAATTGTAATTTTAAAAATTAAAATCTAGTAATCTTAATAATAATGATGAATGAATGAATGAATGAATGAATGAATGAATGAACAAAAACCACAATCAATTGTCAAGGATGAGATATTAAAATTTAGTAGATCTGGGGTGGAGCCCAAGTGTGCTGACGATGCAGGTGTTCTGAGCAGGTGTCCCTTTCAGTAAAGCATTACAGAAACATACACATTTGTGTAGACACATACAGTGTTTAGGGGTGGGCTTATTTTAGAAAACTTTTCCTTGAGGAAAAAAGTATTAGATTAAGATTGACTAACTCCATCTCACCAAGATGTCATTTTAGAGTATTAGAACAGGATAAGTAAAGGTATTAATTGAGATGGAGGAAATACAACACCATTTTGATTTATTTAACAAAACAGTTAAAATGGTGTTCCTAGGAAAGAAAGATCATATGATACATTCCTCTTTACATACCTTGCCACCACAGCAACTCTTTACCATTCTTGTATATCATTTTCAAAATCTTGAATCTGCCTAAAAGACATTGACTCACTGTATTAATTACCAAAAATAAAACAGGTAAAAAATGAAATACTATATATGTTTATCATAAGAAATGAAATTATCTTACCATTTTAAATACAGCTTAGGAAGAAATGAATAACACATTGTGTTCACAGCTGGGTAAGACTATTGCTTATGTTTCTCCTCTGGTAGCAAGTATACAACATTCCAGGAACATGAAGTCTAGCCAGTAGGGGTGAAAATCCAAGGTTGGTACTAGCTTGATTTAAGTTATATGCAGGATAATATACCAAATTTAACATTTCATCAGTGAAATTTTTAACCATAGTTACACAATCCTGAATAGAAGAACCAAGGTGTTAGGTGGAAGCTCCACCCAGCCTCACTCCTTCCATTCCAGACCCTTACCCTGAGGGGATCAGCCAAAAGTCAGCTACTCCCCCGAGATGTCCAAGACCACGACTACAGGCTACTTAACACACACACACACACACACACACGCACACGCACACGCACACGCACACACACGCCTGCTATGTGTCCCCTGGGTGGTTTCTCCTCTTCCTCAGGGACCACCTGGGAATGCTTTCCTTGGGTTAAAACTTGGACTTTAATTGGACTTGATTAATGTATTATATTGGCAGAGTTACCCATTACCAAGGTAATGGGGGATATTTTTAACCTATCACAGGGAACTGCCGGAAAAACATTACAGTCAGTTACTAATTCAAACAAGGATATTATACAGTTTGTGTGTGTGTGTGTGTGTGTGTGTGTGTGTGTGTGTGTGTGTGTGTGTGTGCTGGAGAAGATTTTAATGTCATTATAGAACTTCTTAGAGTTTCCTCCATCAAGAATTAAGAATACTTGCACACATCTAGAGTTTGCCCAGAAGAATGTGATTGGAACTCTACAAACTATAATATATTATATTTTTGAAATAATTTGCAGTTATTGTAGATTCACATACAAGTCCTATTTGACAGAAATTTAGGTTTCAGGTGTTGTCTGGATCCAAAAGGTATAAGAACATTTTGAAAGTAGTTTAGTTTGGATCTGAAAAAGCAAATCTATAGCACAGGAAAATAGTTGTGGAGCAAAAAAAAAAGAAAAGAAAGTCTAGAGTATGCAAATGGTCAGTCAGGTAGGAAGTTAGTATAGATGTCAAAGTAAAAGATAATGACTTAGTGAGGTCATCACTATCTGAGGTAATGATCATGAGGGTGCCATCACTGCAGATGACGGCGTGTTCATTATCACTATGAGAACATTTAGAGGGGCCAACAACAAAGGACACTGGAGCTAAAGACAGCAAATCAAAATCCTTGTCCATCTGCCTTCACTTGAAATATAAACACTTAAAAGAAGAGAGTTTCAATACATTGCATTTCCTGTAAAATAAGAGGGGAATTATACTAAGAATGGGTCATTGTTTTAAGGGATTAATTCAAGCATATGTGCTTTGTTCAACCAATAATCCAGTAAACATCACAGTCTTGAAAGATGTTGCTTGTGCTTTGGTCAAAGTTTAAGTTGCTCTTCTACATAAAAAGTACTTTCCTACTGAAGAATTCTAGAGTGACTTTTTCCTTTTATATTCTTTCAAGTGATTTAATTCACTTTAACTGTTACTGAGTATCTGAACACATCGTGTTATATTTGATGGGGAGAAAAAGAAGGCAAATGAACAAAACAGTTCCTTCATAATCATGGGATAGAAAACAATTTTAAGAAATAGTTATTATTTGAAATAAATTTTAGAGGATAATGCATTCCATTTTCTTTTTTAATTAAAAATAACATTTTTAGTACTGTATGTTCTGGTCATGGTTTCCCCTCCCCCATCTACTTCCAGTTCTTCCCTTCCTCCACTCACCCATACATCTCCATGTCTCCTTTCACTCCATCTTTATGGGTAAAGGGCAAATAAAAATAGTTTAAGAAAAGAAAAGAAAAAACGTGAAAAAACACACATGCACAGGCACACACTCATGCAAAATATAAGATCTATAAAAACACAGAATCATAACCAAAATACACAAGCAAAGATCATTAAGGTATAAGATCCCCAAACAAAGCAAAGTAAGACTAATATACCAAGAGATGCCCTATCATTTTACAAAAGCATTTGTTCAACTATATTCATAGCAGCATTATTTGTAATAGCCAGAACCTGGAAACAACCTAGATGCCCTTCAGTGGAAGAATGGATGAAGAAACTGTGGAGTATATACATATTAGAGTACTACTCGGCGGTAAAAAACAATGACATCTTGAATTTTGCATGCAAATGGAGGGAAATAGAAAACACTATTCTAAGTGAGGTAACCCAGACCCTAAAAGATGAACATGGGATGTACTCACTCATAATTGGTTTCTAGCCATAAATAAAGGACATCGAGCCTATAATTCGTGATCCTAGAGAAGCTAAATAAGAAGGTGAACCCAAAGAAAAATATAGTGATCCTCTTAGATATCGAAAGTAGACAAGATTGCCAGGCAAAAATTGGGAACCTGGGGGTGGGGTGGGATGGGGATAAGGGGAGATGGGGAAAGAAAAGTGTGAAGGGGAGGATGGGAAGATCTTGGGGGAATGGAATGGTTGGGATATAGGAAGGGTGGATATGGAAGCAGGGAAGTACATATCTTAATTACGGGAGCCATTTTAGGGTTGGCAAGAGACTTGACTCTAGAGGGGTTCCCAGGTGTCCAGGGAGATGCCCCCAGCTAGTTCCTTGGGCAGCTGAGGAGAGGGAGCCGGAAATGGCCAGATCCTATAGCCACACTGATGAATATCTTGCATATCACCATAGAACCTTCATATGGCCATGGATGGAAATAGAGACAGAGACCCACATTGGAGCACTGGACTGAGCTCCCAAGGTCCAAATGAGGAGCAGAAGGAGGGAGAACATGAGCAAGGAAGTCAGGACCGCGAGGGTGCACCCACCCACCGAGATGGTGGGGATGATCTAATCGGAGCTCACCAAGGCCAGCTGGACTGGGACTGAAAAAGCACGGGATAAAACCAGACTCCCTGAACATGGCGGACAATGAGGGCTGCTGAGAAGTCAAGGACAATGGCACTGGATTTTTGATCCTACTATATATACTGGCTTTTGGGGGGGGGGGCTAGCCCATTTGGATGCTCACCTTCCTAGACCTGGATGGAGGGGGAAGGAACTTGGACTTCCCACAGGACAGGGAACCCTACTGCTCTTTAGACAGGAGAGGGAGGGGGAGTGGAGGGGGAGGAGGTAAATGGGAGGTGGGGCGGAGGCAGAAATTTTTAATAAAGAAATAAGTAAAAAATACATAAAATCAGGACACAAAAAATTGTAGGTGATATATATAAAAACAATACTTTTTTAATTTTTCAATTTGAGGGGTACAGATTTTCTTAAAGTATATATTATAACTCTCCAGATTTTCTCACTGTCAGTTATGATGTTTACCTTTTTGTGTCTAATTTCATTAATTTGATTCTTCTCTGTGTGTCTTTTGCTAATTTGGCTAAGTGCTTATAAATCTTACAGATTTTCTCAAAGAATCAGCTGTTCATTTCATTGTTTCTTTATTGTTTTGTTGTTGATGACGTTTATTTTTGTTTGTTTGGTTGCTTTTTTTGGTTTTTGGGTTTGGGGGGTTGTTTGTTGCTAGTTATTGAATTCAGTCCTGGGTTTGATTATTTCTTGCCATGTACTCTTTTTGGGGTGTTGTTTCTCCTTTTTGTTTATAGCTCTCAGATGTGCCAGATGTGCTAAAATGAGATCTCTCCAATTTTCTAAGGTAAGCACTTAGTGCTTTGAACTTGCCTTCATGTATTCCATGTGTTTGGATTTCCTGTACTCTCATTTTTATTCAATTCTCAAAAGTTTTTACTTCCTTTCTTGGTTTCTTTCTGGACTTATTTGCATTCCCTAGTGACTTGTTCAATTTCCACCAGTTTGTGTACTTCTGCTATTTCTGTTGTTTTTGAAATGCAGATTTAATCTGCACTGATCATATGGAATGCAGAGTGTTATTTCAATGTTCTGATATCTGTTGAGACTTGATTGCAGTGTGTCCAAAAATGTGGTCAATTTTGAGGAAAGTCTTCATGAGCTTCTGAGAAGAAGAAACTACTTTGTGTTCAGGTAAAATGTTCTGAAGATATCTGCTACATACGCTTGATTTATCATGTTACGAAGTCCAGCACTTCTCTGTTTAATGTTTGTCTGGATAATCTGTCTGTTGGCAACAGAGGTATATTGGTCACCAATTATGTGAGGTCACTATAAGATTTCAGCTGTATTAGTTTTTCTTTAATGAACTTAGCTGTCCTTGTGTTTGGCATATAAATATTTAGAAATGCAATGTCCTTTTGGTGGATTTTTCCTTTGATGAGTGTCTTTCCATATCTCTTATGATTAACATTACAAAGATAAATATGTGTATAATATGCATATAATTTGTGATTTTAGGTAAATGTAATATTGCATGATTCCTTATGGCTTTTTCAAATATCATACACTTTTGAATGAACAGTGATTTATTGATGAAATACGAGAATAAAACTTTTTTAATTTTGAGGTTATAATTTAATTACATTTTTTCCTTCTCTACCTGCCTCCAACTCCAAGCCTTCTACATACTCCTCCCCACTCCAAGGCCACTTTTTTAAATAATTGTTAATGCATACATATACACACATATATATAATATTCTTAAATATAACTTGTTCAGTCTCTATAACGCTACTTGTATGTATTTTTCACAAATGACCATTTAACACTGGAAAATAATTAGGGAGTTCTTCCCCAAACATTGTGAACAGGAGAGGTGACATACCCCATGGAAGAGAAGAAAGTTTTTAAAAATTCTAGAACCAAATGAAAATATACTACATTCTACAGGAACTTTTAGGATGTGATGGTTCTAAAGTAGAAGATCATAGTTATAAATTTTTACATCAGAAACATCTCAAATTAAAGTCCTAATGATGTACCTCAAGATTCTAAAAGAAGAAAAAGTCTAATGAGGTAGAGAGTGAGAAATTATAAAGATGAAAGTTAGAAATTAATGGAATAGGGACTTACATGGTTTAATAGGTGAAATGGCCCCAATAGGTTCACACGTTTGAACAACACTGTTAATACTGATGAGGAAGACTGTGGAACTTTAGGTGGTTGATCCTCCTAGAGAAGGTGGCCACTGAAGCTGTATAGCCTGGCCCCACTTCTGGTGCAGTGTCTTGGATTTCTTCATGTGAAGGTAATGTGTCCATTCAGCCTCCTGGTCCTTCCACCTTACTTTCCCTGTCTACTGACATTTCTCCCTGCCATCAACTATATCCTTCAGGAACACGTTAAACCAAAATGAACCCTTCTCCCTTAAGTTGCTTCTGTCAAGGTATTTTACAGCGGCAAAGAGAAAGTAACTAAGAGACTAATATTAAAATTAACAGACACCGAGATTTAATAATAATATGTAATAAAGTAAAAGACAGATTGTTGTGTGGCATATAACTTGTTCTTGAACTATGTAAGAATGTCTATAAATCAATAAAAAAAACTTTTCAAAATACATCAAATGGTTTATCTGTTATGATCAATCCCTGAAAGAATACTGAAAAGTTATGGGTGGAGGGGAGGGGAGGGAAGGGAGAGGAGGAGGGAAGGAGATGGAAATTTTTAAATATAAAAAAACATATATGGTACTTCAAAAAGAAAAGAAAAGAAAAGTTATGAACTTTCAAATTGCTTTTCAACATCTGTAGTGTAGTCATTTTAGAAATACAAATGAAAATCAAAATAAGATGCAATATTTAATTTATACTGAATACATTTAAAACACATGTTATCAGTACATTGACAATACCAAGCACTAAGGGGAGTCTTTAACACTCACACATTGATGATAAAACTGAAACTGAACATGAGTTTAAAAACATCTGGAAAAGCCGGGCGGTGGTGGTGCACGCCTTTAATCCCAGCACTCGGGAGGCAGAGGCAGGCGGATCTCTGAGTTCGAGGCCAGTCTGGTCTACAAGAGCTAGATCCAGGACAGGCTCTAGAAACTACAGGGAAACCCTGTCTCGGAAAAAAAAAAAAAGAAAAACATCTGGAAAACTAATAACATTCTCTGTAGCTACAGTTCACAAGTCTTACAGTCCCAATACTTCACAAGGGTATCTATATGCCAGAGCGGGGAAGCTGTGTGGTGTGTAACAAAATTTTTCCTGGGGAGATGCATCACACACATTTATTCTCCCAGATAGGAAGCCCATGACAGATCCATTCTACAGGCTGGTGAGTGTCCTTTCCAGGGGCCTCAGGAGGTCTAACCTCTTCCAGGCAGTGTGACTATTTCTACTTCTTCCAGACACCTGGTCTAGCCGAAGAGTCACTGAAGCTTAGCTTGTCTGAGTCTTCTTTGCAGCTTGGCTTCATCCAAGAGGGACTCTCAGCTTTTACTGTTTTCTCTGGAAGGGAGTAGCCTAGTGAATCTGGTCAGTTTCAGGGACTTCCTGGAGCTATTTAGGATTTTTTACCTTCTTGCTTAAGGAACATCCCTACAGGATGGAATGTTTCAATCTCAGAGGTAATTGTTACACAATGGTTTGAAAAGTCATTTCCAAAGATGTGTTAACAGTGAAATTCATAGTAGACTTAAATAAAAGTCAATCTTCAAGTCCATTAACATTAATTGAGTTATAGTATAACCATAAAACAGAGTATGTTATGCAACAAAGCATAACAAAGTATGCTAATCAAAAGAATATTCTTCAGTCTCACAATTATACAACAGACACACACACACACACTTTATTTGATCCCACTGTAAAGTTTAAAATTTGCCTAAACCAGCCTATGGATACTTGACAGACATGATTACCTCAGAGAAGAGGACTTAGCAACATATGAGGAAATAGATCAAAGAACACTCAGAGTTCTGAAAGTGTTCAGAGTGTTTTTCTGATCATTACTTAGGTGGTTTGACTTCAAATTTAATTGAGTAGTATAATTAATATCCAGGTCCTTCACTATCAGTTCAGAACCAACCACACACACACACACACACACACACACACAAGTTAAATGTAAAAGCCTTCATCTGTCAATTTCACCATGACAAATACAGCATCCTCTAATGCATGTTGTCTTTTCTGTTTCTTTTCTCCACCCCATCCTCCTCTTTCTTTACTTATTATGTCTTTAACATCACTTCTGTTGCTTTGTATTTTCTTGCAACTTCATAATACTTTTAAGCCATTCCATCTCTTTCCTCACCACAAGGGCCTTATACTCAGAGACCTAACTCTCTTGCCCAGCTCACAGAAGCACTAACAAAATGACTGTTTCAATATATATGCAATAAAAAGTTTAATATCTCTGTTCACTTATCCCAAGTTTTTATGGGACTGTTAACACAGAAAGTATAATCTAAAGGCACAGTATGGTTAACCTCCATTTATTTCTCTAGTTATATGGATTGCAGTTGTGGTGGTTTTAAAAGCTTAGAGGAGCCTCATTAACTTTACAATGCAAGACTGAATTTACAGAACCAATATCTATGTGCAGAAAGCAATGCCTGTAGGTTCTGTTTTTATTGGAGGTTCTCTGTTTCCTTCCCCCTCTAATACAGATGTCTTTTATAAGGTTACATTTTGTGTAACAAAAACAACAGGCAGTTTCCAATCAAATGCAGCTGGCAAAGTTTATCTTTCACGTCTCTCAGGAGCAAGAATGTGTCCCAATGTCTATAAAATTTATGGGAGGCAGTTCATGTGGCTAATTTATTTTATACTATTTTGAATATTAATTACTGAATAAACCTTGCCCCTAACTTATGTTTTAGGGAACAGATTTTCCAAACAGATTTTAAGCAACATTTCAGAACACGTAAGCAATTATTAGTAACTCTCTTTCTCTTCATTTATTTTATTCTGCTTTAACTGCCTCTGAGTTCCAGGGATAGACAGTAGGAAAATGGGATGCAGTGTTTCTTTTTTTTTTTTCTCATGATTTATTTTTTATATTTAAAAATTTCCATCTCCTCCCCTCCTCTTCTCCCTTCCCTCCCCTCCCCTCCACCCATACCTCCCCTCCCTCCCTCTCAAGGCCAAGGAGCCATCAGGGTTCCCTACTCTATGCTAAGACCAAGGTCCTCCCAACTCCCCCAGTCCAGGAAGGTGATCGACCAAGCTGAGAAGGCTCCCACAGAGCCCGTCCATGCAGAAGAGTCAGAGCCCAGTCCTTTGCTTCTCAGTCAGCCCCCGCTGTTGGCCACATTCAGAGAGACGGGTTTGGTCGCATGACCCATCAGTCCCATTCCAACTGGAGTTGGTGATCTCCCATTAGTTCTGTCTCACCATCTCCATGAGTGAATGCACCCCTCACGTTCCTGACTTTCTTTCTCATGTTCTCTCTCCTTCTGCTCCTCATCAGGACCTTGGGAGCTCAGTCCAGTGCTCCAATGTGGGGCTCAGTCATTTTCTTCATCTATCGCCAGATGGAAGTTCCCTCACGGTCCTGACTTTCTTTCTCATGTTCTCTCTCCTTCTGCTCCTCATCAGAACCTTGGGAGCTCAGTCCGGTGCTCCAATGTGGGGCTCTGTCATTTTTCTTCATCTATCGTCAGGTGGAGGTTCTATGGTGATATGCAAGAAATTCATCAGTATGGCTATAGGAACTGGCCTTTTCAGGCTCCCTCTCCTCAGCTGCCCAAGGAACTAACTGGGGGCGTCTCCTTCAGTGTTTCTTATTGTTATCCAGCTCTTAGTGTTTACCTATAAGGCTCAACTATTCAGATCACATGATGGATGATCAATCTGGGAACAGGTTGCAACCTCAGTCACTACCAGTCAGTCTAATCAACATTTGAGCAGCAGCAAAAAAAAGCCATACATACATTTTTGTAAAATGTATCAGTATTGCCAAAAATTGAAAAAAAACATTGTAGATGTCATAACCACATCACTGGTTATATATTTCTAAAGCTTATATAATTTATGACACATGAATGATTTTCCTCTCTCTCTCTCTCTCTCTCTCTCTCTCTCTCTCTCTCTCTCTCTCTCTCTCTCTCTCTCTCTCCTCTCTCTCTCTCTCTCTCTCTCTCTCCCTCCCTCTCTCCTTCCCCTCTCCTCTCCTCTCCCTACCAAATATACCCATCTCAATTTCTACATTAATGACAGATTTTCACTTTCTTGTATTTTTCATAGAAGTCTGAGATGTTCACATTACTTGGCTATGCCTAATACAAGAACTTTTTTCTCCTGACAATTTTTCCTGTGTTCACTGTCATCATAGAACACAGATGCAATCTTTCTCGTGGAGAGCTTCTCTTCACATTCCTATTGCTTATATCTGAGTTCTTAGAATTTCACCTGTCACCTTGTCCACAGGAATTAAAATGTATTGACTGATAATGTTTCTGAACTTTGGGGGTTTTGTTGCTTCTGTTGCTTTGTTTGTTTGTTTGTTTGTTTGGGGATTTGGGTTTTGTTGTTGTTGTTGTTGTTTAGGTTTTTGTTTGTTTTCTTTTTGAGACAGGATTTATCAGTGTAGCCCTGAGCATCCTGGAACTTCTCTGTAGATCAGAAATCTGTCTTCCTCTGCTTTCTGAGTGCTGGGATTCAAGCGTGCCCACCTTATGTTTCTGAGCTTTGTATTGTATTTTTCTTTTATATAATCCAGACCCAGATTTAACCTTTTATTAGCAAGAATTGACTTTTCATTTAAAAGTTATATGCACCTGCAATTATTTTATTTCTTCTTTTTCCTATAGGAAAATTAGTTGCGAAGAGACATAATTTTTACTTGTTTTTATTAAGCTGTACATTTTTCTCTGCTCCCCTCCCTTCCTCACCTTTCCCTTCTTCCCTCTTCCATGACCCCCAGGCTCCCAATTAACTCAGGAGATCTTGTCTTTTTCTCTTTCCTATGTAGATCCATGTATGTCTCTCTTAGAGTCCTCTTTGTTGTCTAGGTTGTCTGGGGTTGTGGACTGAAGGTTGGATTTGTACATATTGTGTTTGTTTATCTAGGTTACCTCATTCAATATGGTCTTTTCTAGATCCATCTATCTGCTTGCAACTTTCAAGATGCCATATATATTTTTTACTGCTGTGTAGTACTCCATTGTGTAAATGTACCATACTTTCTTTATACATTCTTCAGTTGAAGGGCATTTAGGTTGTTTCCGGGTTCTAGCTATGATAAGTAATGCTGCTGTGAACATAGTTGAGCACATGTCCTTGTGGTATGGTTTAGCATGCTTTGCGTATATACCCAAGTGGCATTGCTGGGTCTTGAGGTAAATTGTTTTCTAAATTGTTTCTGAGAAACTGTCATACTGATTTTCAAAATGACTGTGCAAGTTTGCACTCCTACCAGCAATGGAAGAGCACTTCCCTTACCCCATCAGCATAAGCTGTCATCAGTGGTTTTGATCTTAGCAATTCTGACAGAGTAAGATGGAATCTCAGAGTTATTTTGATTTGCATTTATCTGATGACTAAGGATGTTGAACATTTCCTTAAGTGTCATTCAGCCATTTTAAATTTTTTCCTTTTTTATTGATTTTATTGAGCTATACATTTTTCTCCACTCCACTCCTTGCCACTCCCCTCCCCTTCAACCCTCTCCCATGGTCCCCATGCTCCCAGTTGACTCATGAGATCTTGTCATTTTTTACTTCCCATATAGATTAGATCCATGTATGTCTCTCTTAGTGTCCTCATTGTTGTCTAGGTTCTCTGGGATTGTGATTTGTAGGCTGATTTTCTTTGCTTTATGTTTAAAAACCACTTATGAGTGAGTATATGATAATTGTCTTTCTGGGTGTGGGTTACCTCACTCAATATGATATTTTCTAGCTCCATCCATTTGCCATTTTAGATTCATCTGTTGAGAGTTGTCTGTTTAGATCTGCACTCCATTTTTTTACTGAATTGTTTGTTCTTTTGATGTCAAGTTTCTTGAGTTCCTCATATATTTTCGAGGTCAATCCTCTGTCCAATGCAGGGTTGCAAAGAGATATTTTATCAATTATATAAATTACAAATTATTTTCTTCCCACCATATTTTTTCAGAATAACAAATGAAAATAAGAGTCAATAAAAATGCTACAAGAAATGAGAATAAGTAGATACACCTAGAATGAGATGAGAGGGAAAATGAAAAATGGTATTTATTTATTTGTTTGCTTATATGTGGTACTAAGCATTAATTCAGGGCAACATGCATGCTACATAAACATGCTGACTCTGAACTGTATACTCAATCTCTCTTTCACTCTTTTCTTTATGGGACAGGGTCTCACTAAGTTTCCCTGAACACCCTAGTATTGCAGGCATGCCTTGAAGTTACAATCTTTCTGCCTTGCTCCCATGTAGTCGGGATTCCGGGTCTGCATCACACCAGGCCCAGCACAGGATAAGAACTTTAACACAGCCCTCATCCCTAAAGCCTCCAACCATTTTGACAAATGCTATTAATCCAGGAAGCTTCTATTTTGCTGCGATCGGATCTTAAGGAAAAGCTTAGGCATGACAGAGTATAATTTCATAAGAATATGGCACACAAGAAGAAGGGTGTTTGTATTTCCCAGGATCACACTGTTTCCGGAAGTAAGTTATTAGAACACTGTTTATTTTTCATGGGTGGGGCTGCCTCTGATGTTACTGCTTTGCTGGGGATAGAAGACATTACCATTCCTGTGTCCAGTGGTTTAAAACAAGCCAGGATAATTTTGTTCTCTGAAGAAATCTTAATATCTTATTTATCTGAACAAGAGAAAACACTACATATTTTTCTTTCTTTTTTCTTTCTCCCCCACCCCACCCTCTTAAATTTTCTGTTTCAAATTTTTCTTGAGCAAGTCTTTGGACTGATGCTGCCACCTAGAGTACTTGGCTGGTATTTTCCTGCATCCAATAGAGAAACAACCCAGGCATTGTTCTTATTCTGCTGCTGTGGTTCTTCATAGGTTTCATGACTGAAATCTCCATAACAAAGGATAAATCCGTGAAATGGAAACATAAAGTTGTTTAATATAAGGTGCACATGGCATGTGAGACTTCAGAGATGAGCATTAAAAGAGTATATGATGTAATATATTAACAATACATGTAATGAAATATATATATAATGTAGTAGATAAATGCAATGCAATATATGAGCAATAAAAAAAAGATAAAACAATATTCACAAACAGAATATAAGCATATTTATGGGAGTCAAGCAGAAGTGTAACTGAGAGGGTGAAGTTCATGGATCAATGGCAGAAAGCTGGTCAAGGCATTTGCTCAAACCTTTGTGTGTGAACATACTCTTCACTCTTCTGTACTCAGTGGAGGACACTGTGGTGAGGGTCTTGTGACCCGATGTATCAGACAAGAGATAGAGGAGGGTGAGAAGCCATTAGCTTCTGCTGTCTCCACTTCCCACGTGCTGTTTTGTGGTGGCATCGCCTACATCCTTTCCCGGGCAAGCCACTCATTGCAAGGCCAAACATTCTCAGCCTGCTCTCATTGTAGTTTGTAAATTAAATCACTTAAACATTTATCACCTGGCAACATTTCATGCCTGAGAAACTTGAAGCTTGATTTGTCGGCTAAATTCTGCTGCAGAATTTCTAAAGCTGCAATGATTTTCACTCATTCTACCTAATAGTAAAAGTGCCCCATTCAAACACACAAGAAAATGTATTAGTGGTTTCTGTATGGTATCTTTAGAGTAATTTGACTAAAAAACATTTGCATTTGTCATTCTTAATTACACCTTTTGAATAAATTTTATTTGCATTTATATTACTCATAAAAGATATTAAGTGGATTTTCTATATAAACAGAAGCTCAAAGTAATTTGAATTAAAGATATTCAAATAAACCCTTACAGTCAATGATATCTACTGTCCCATTAACAGTAATAACAGTGAAAAAAAATTAAAAAAAAACAGTAATAACAGTGAGTTAGTTCTGAATTGTTAGAAGAATTTGCTAATAGAATAAGATCTTTCCTTGAGTTCCTTTCCTAGAGTTTAGTGGATCTGCCCTCCATCACTTCGCTTGCTGTTTATTTGATCTTTTTCACGTGTAAGGATCGTGTTGTTGAGAGACGAGCATTATTCATGGAATCTGTGGCGACTGACAGCTAGAAATGTAAGTGCAGAGCCCATGGAATTATGGGATGCTTTATTTATCTCATGATGTATGGTAGAAGGAGCCAGGATGAAGCCCTGTCTTGCCTTGTAGCCTATTTCTTACCAAAAGAAGCTTGAAAGTAGTGAAATTGGTACTTCCTATACAACTTATCCATGGTGGAACACCAACTTATTATTCCCATCTATCTGTTATGATTTCCCATCATCAAAGGGACATAAAAGTAAATTTGCAGAAAAATGAAACAAAAATCACATAAAAGTAGAACTAATCCAGTATTATTTATTATCATTACCATTATTTTATTATATTATTGTTATTGTTACTGTTACTATTATTGAAACCCTCCAATTCTAGGCATGCACCACCACATGTGGCTCCCTTTAGTTAGTTATTATATTAAAGCATATTCTAGTTTGCTTTTCTGTTGCTACCACAGAGCACCATAGCTAAAAGCAACCTGAGAAGGGAGGGGCTTATTTGGCTTGCACTTCAGTGTCATTGTCCATGATGGAGAGAGGCCGAGACTGTAACTCAAAGCAGGAACTGGAAGAAGGTACCGCAGCAGAGATGGTGGAGGAGTGCTCCTTAGGAGTGCTCTCTCTGGCTTGTTCAGTATTCCACCTCCCTAAGAATCTCTGCCCACAGTGAGCTGACCCTTCTGTATCAATCAGCAGTTAGGAAGATGACCCCACAGATACGACCACAGCACTGTCTGGTGTAGGCAATTACTTGATGTTCCCTCTTCCAAAGAGACTCTAGTGTCAATTTTACAACAAGAAAAATGTCATTTTAAAACCTGGTTTTCTAAGTATTTCTGCATGTTTGCTCTTATTACCAATTGATATTTCAGCCTTGAACTATCAAATATCCATAGATCGTGCTTTGAGCAGCACTGTTCTTGGATTTCCAGTTAAAGACTAATTTGGCAGTGTTGTATCCATGAAAACCAAATCTGTGTTTGCATTCATTCAAATCTGAAAGTGTGTGCACTTAGGACAGCACCACCATTTCTTCTCAAAAGCAATAACAAATCAATGTTTCCAATTGACAGGATAGACTGAAAAGTGATCAATCATAAAAGATGAATACAGCAGCAAGCAAGGTTGGGAATGGAAATTTCCCAAATGACTTCTAAGGACAAAGAAGACAGTTGCCGTAAAGCAAGAACAGAACATGGAAGAGGGAGGTTAAAACCACGACCTAAGTTTACCAAGGATGGCCTGAGATACTTCAATAATTATTAGAATACAATCCTTACCCAGATTTAACAACCAAGGAAAATCTGGCACAAGTGCAGATGCCAAGTGTATGTGATTGAAAACTGGTTTCAGAATAGAAGAGCAAGGCTATCAAAATTTAGAGACAAAAGTTTTTGACACCAGGAGAATAACCAAGAGCCAAGACTGCATGCTTACAGGACACCAGTATACCCAGGGGCAAGCTCCCAATTACAGCACTGAGCAAGTCTCTTATGACCAGGTGGCACCATTGAGTCTTGCTGCCAATTCTGTGGAGCCCCAGGAAGCTTCTGGCGAATGGGATGGTCCATATGACTCCGTGGTCCAAAGCAATAGAATGATATCAAATGGAGCTGTGTGCTATCAAGGTACCAGTGGAAGTGGATCTTCTTTCAACTTCAAACCAACAAACTTTTCTCCTCCCCCTATGTGTGAGCAGTGTTATAAGGGTGACTGACCTGAGGCATGAGAAAGCCAGTGTCCTGTCTTTGGCTATGTTCCTAGTGTGCAGGGGCAGGGGCAGATGGATGTCGGTAACTGTTCCTCGCTGTTCCCAGAACAGCAACTGAATAATTGCAGAGAACAGAAACAACTGCAGCGGCCCCAGAGCTACCAAGAGACATCCTTTGCAGTCTGGCTCATCGTGCAACAGAGTCATAGAGACTTAGGGCAGCAGGTGCCCTTATTTCTCTCAGGGTATCAGGACAAATTTGGTCCAAGTAACAGAGATGCATCAGGCTCTCAGATGCAGCCTGCACTTCTGCACGTTGCAGTCTGACCACTAATGCTTTTTTGACTAGATGGGCAACAAGGGGCTGACAACAGCTATGGATACTGCCCAGCAGGAGAAGGGCCCTATCAAAACACACCCTCGGGCTCCCCAAGGCTGTACTGGGACCAGCCTGCCTTCCATGAGCTGCAGGAATTTAGGGAGCAGCTTGGGGCCTAAGGTGGAGTCCGGGAGTCTTACAAGTTTCTGTGAAACTCTTAACACTTAACAAAGATCCAGGATCCCCATGAGTGGCTGCCAAAGAATTTCTGTACCCTAAAGGAAAGTTTGCAAATGTGAATTGTGACTTGGCCCTAGCTTTAAGCTTGAGGCCCTGCCCCCTAGATTGGCCAATACATCAATTCTTTTCATTTCTATGGACCAGATTGGTCTGTCTTCTAGGTCCTGGCAGGTGGCACACTGCCCCAGGTAAAAAGGAAAGCATGGGCCAGACTGTCAACTCAGGAAGAGTGTCGGGGCCTCATTAGCCATCAATAGCCCAGGTGACTTTATAATGAGGATACTTGTCTTTTATTGACTCAGGGTCTCCACTTAGCGAAGCTTGTCATCATGTTCCCTAGAGTGTACAGCCTGTGGGTCCCTCAAGTTTTTATACAACCAGATGGAGCCTAGCTATAATTTTAGATAGCCACTTCCCCATATTGGCCTGATCAGATCTTAGATGAGAGGAGTGACTGTCATTCAGAGAGCCAGTGCCATTTGGCCAAACTTAAGCAAGTGGGAGATTTAGAAGGAACTCTTTGGCTGAGTTAGCCTGTAGTTTTAATATTTGTAGATTTTTCTGTTGTTGTTGTTGTTGCTGTTGTTTTGAGACAGGGTTTCTCTGTAGTTTTGGAACCTGTCCTGGAACTCGCTCTATAGACCAAGCTGGCTTCCAACTCACAGAGATCCACCCAGCCTCTTAAATGCTGGGATTAAAGGCTTGTGCCACCACTGCCCGATTTGTAATTAGATTTTTAAAAATATGTACAATATATTTTGTTATGGTCTGCCCTCCTCCAACTCTTTCCAGATCCTCTACTAGAGTTTTTTTTTTTAGTCTTAGTATTCCATTTAGATTATTATATTTTGTTTCTGTTGAATGTAAACAATAGTTGTAACATTTTCTAAGCTGTGAAAAGGTAGGACAGGTATGTATTGGGCATGAGGGAGCATCAAGACACATTGTATATGTGTGTCAAATTGTCAGAAAATAAATAAAACTAAAAAAGAATTTAAAAAAAGAAAAAAGATCAATCCAATTATACCTTCCCCTTACCCAGATTCATCTTTCCATATAAACCCCAGATCCCTTTTACTCAGAAAAGGATACAATACAAAAATCATAAAACACAGTTTGACAAGAGACAACTGCATACCACAACAGTTTCCTGTTGTCCTGTGTTTGATCCCTGGGTACCACATGTGGAAGGAAAGAACTAACTTCCCCAAGTTATCCTCTGACCTGCATACATACCCATACACTGAACACAAGCATACCTACACACACACACACACTAAATACATACATACATATATAATATAGATGATAGATGGATGAATGAATAAATAGATGATAGGTAGATAGATAGATATAGATAGACAGATATAAAATAGAAGAAATGTGTTTATTAAAAAATAGACATTAAGAGGGATTGGAGAGTAACTCAGCAGTTAAAAGCTTTTGGTGCTTTTGCAGAGAACCTAGGTTCAGTTTCCAGCACTCACATGGTAGTTCACAATTATTCTTAAGTCTAATTCCTGGGGATCTGACACCCTCTTTTAACCTCCTCTGGCACTAGGTGCACATACAAACACATAGGTAGAATGCTCACATGCATAAAATAAATATTTATTAAGTTTAGAAATAGACATGTAAAACTTCATTTAGAGAGCAAAAGGCTGGAGACATGTACTGAGAAGTAAGCCTACAGAAATTTCTCTTCACTCTGGTGCACAAGATGAGAGATTCTGGGAGGATGGTGATTATGTTTGGATATGAGATTCTAAAAAGCATGAAGGTGGGCTGGAATCGGCCCACTCCTGTTTGCTGACCTACTTCCCTGGAACATGGACTGTGAGGCCAAGATAAGCCTGCATTCAGGAGGACCAATGATCTTGATCTCCATCATTCTAGGAGCCAGAGCAGTGATCTCCTGTGTCCTGTCAGCCATGTCTGGATATATAGTTGTGCCACTAGACAGAGCTGTGCTGGCACAGAGGTCTTTGTGTATATCAATATCACACTTCATAATCGAATTGACTATGATTTCGTGGATGCTGCAGGATTCCATACCCAGGAAGGAAAACTGGAAGACAGCGTCAAGGCCCTGGAACTGTTCGTTGCCAATAGTGATGATGGGTCTGTCAGACCTCGCATAGCTTTGCTCTGGGGAAAAGGGATGCAGCAGTGATCATCTCTAGGTTCAACTGTTGTGGGTCTAGGATTGCTCAAATTCACCATGACCTTGAATAAATTTTAATAAGAAGAGAAATTATTAAATAGTGATGCTGGATACTCATGGCACCAGGACTGCAAATGGCAATGCTCTCAGGATGCAGCAGCTAGCCTCATCAGTCCAACTATTATAAAATGAAAAAACCACAGGATTATATGTATTCTGTCTACATATAGGCAGGGTCTAATGTCTTGCAGTTGTCCTAGTCACTAAACAGATTAAACAAGTTTGATTAAAAACAGAAATAGAAGTTAGTCATATGACCTACTATCTTGCTAAAACAGCAAATTTTACAAGATGGGTCGATTTAAGAATAGTCTTCAATGTTTGGGGGGAAAGAGAAGTGGATTGCTAGGGTACAGACTGAACAAACTAGGGGCTTACATGTTAGAGGTATTTTTTGCTTTTTGGTCTCTCAAGCACAGTAAGTCTGAACTTTAAATGTCATGCTACCCATCACAGCAGCATACCACAGCTTCTCCTTGATGCCAGACATGACTTCCCTCTTGGCGATGGTGTTGAAGTTGTGGCTCTGTTCATTCAGGATCTTCATGAAGTAGTGTCAGGTCCTGGAGAATCAGGTCCAGATGCAGGATGGCATGAGGGAGAGCATAGTCCCCATAGATGGACACAGCGAGAACGAGACCATCTTCAGAGTCCATCACAATGTCGGTGGTTTAACCAGAGGCATAGAGGGACCACAGGGCCTGGAAGTCTACATACAGGGCTGGCATGTTGAGGGTCTCAAACATGATTTGAGCTATTTTTTTCACAGTTTATCTTGAGGTTTGGGGGGCCTTGGTGAACAGCATTGAGTGCTCCTCAGGGGCCACATGCCACTTGTAGGAAATATGGCACCAGATTGTCTCCACGTCAATCCCAGTTGGTAAAAGTGCCATGTTTGATGGGGCACTCAGAGTCAGGGTGATGACTCTTTTGCTCTGGGCCTCATTGCTTATGTAGAAGTCCTTTTAGCCCGTGCCCACCACCATGCCCTGGTGCTGCGGGTGGACAAGATTGAAGGGGAGATGGCCCTGGGAACATCATCACCCCCAAAGCTGACAAATCATATGTTGGAACCGATGTAGACAAGGAGCACAGGGATATGGTCATCCATGGTCTCCTGGTGGTTGGTGTGGACCCGCAGCATAGGAGCCACATGGAGCAGCGCTCATTTCACTCTTACCTGTACATAACATCTCTGAGTTAAAGGCCATCCTGGTCTACAGAGCAAGTTCCAGGACAATGAAGGCTACATGGAGAAACCTTGTCTTGAAAAACAACAAATAAACAAATAACTATTTTTTAAAAGCTGAATATATTACTGTCTTTGTATTTAGTAGTAAATGTGTTGAATTAAATGGGCATTTATTTTTAAAGGCATAAAAATGTTAATGTAAATGCTTTCCTTACTGGGGAAAAAAATAAACCTGGGCTAATAGCCCTTTCATGTTTGCAATTTGCAGTTACTGTATCTGAACAAGAAGAGGGAAATTGTGCCTCTTTCATAAGTACTGTCTATATTAATTACCTTCCTTGATGCTTTAATTTAAAAAGCCAACTAAATCAATTAATTTAACAAAAGGTGGGGTTATTTTGACTCACAGTTTAAACGAGTAGTGTCTGCCATGGCAAGAAAGTCATGGAGAAACAAGTAGCATAGGAGTGTGTTAGCACGTATGGGTTGGATCTCCAGTGCTGTTGCAAATGCTGTTGCCTCTGGCACTAGCTCTGCCCATTGGCATGCATTTTTAAAGACTCCCAATCCAGCACCTGGCATCTGCTGCTTCCTCTCACCAGTGCTGAAGCTCTGATCCAAATACCTCTGAAGGATAATCCAGTCTCTTGTCCCTTTGACTTGGAGATTTGGAGGGATAAGAAGTTAAAGCGAGGGTAGCAAGAGGCAGCAAAGATCCACTTCAGTTAGGGAATGCCATCTACCTTGAGCATAAAGCCATGGGAGCAAAGGGCCTGCAAACCCATGTGTCCAGGGGAGCTTCATTTTCCTGTGTTCAGTTTCTGAAGGAAAGCAACTGCGGAGCATGTACAGTTCATCTCTTCAGGGCTTCTTTGCCTGTTCCTGCATGTTTAACCTCGAGTTTCTTCTGGAATAGGAACCATAGATCATCACAAGAGAGTGTTTCATCAACAATTTAACACTCGTCTCACTGTGTTATAGACAGCCATTTTAGTTCATTAAACCAGGAATGGTATTAGAAATACAAAAGATATTGTTTCAGAGATTTGCTCTCCACATCCACAGGTGTATTGTATTATGCGGTGAGAGTGTGTATGTGGGTGTGAGTGTGTATGTGTCAGAGGGTATGACTGTGTCTACGAATGAGTGTATCCATGAATGAGTGTGTGAGTGTGTACAGAAGAAAAGGGGAAAGGGGGAAGAATTCACACAGCCAGTTCCTCCCTAAGGCATGGAAATAGCTGAATTTCATTATTTCAAAATGTCACTTTTGCCACGATGAAAGTAGGTTCATATTCAGGACAAGCCCATCTGTGAGGCAAGTCTTCCTTTGGGGCTGTGTGCTCATCTGTTTGCTCTGAAAAAAAAAGGCACTCCCACTTCCTGTGAGGGAACCTGCTTCTCTAGCAATGCCTTCTGGGTCAGCCACCTCAGAGCCACTAGGTAACTGGAAAGCAAACATTGCTTGTTTCTCATTGAACACACCCAAGTGCTTTCTTCCCCTGCAATGAAAGGCTTAATTTGGAGCCAAGAGACTGTGAAACCCAGGGTTTTAAAATAGATTACTTCTTTGTTTTGGTTATTTAGAGAGGACATATGTTTCAGCTCCTGGGTAAATTACAGGCTCTTAAGGCTTCACAGAGCAATTTCGTTTTGAAGCAGACTTGAAAGGATTTCACCTTTTTTTTCTCCTGGCTCCCTCTCATACTATCTGATGAAAACCAGCAGAGGATAGCGTGCATTTACTTCTTCCCAAAGCCAGTCACATGTGTAACACGAATCCAAGCCTGAGTCTTAGCCTCTGTGGTTCTCTTCTGCGTTAGCAGAACACGAGAGTGCCAAGAGTGCCTGGGGAGGTGTGGGTCTGAGGACAGAACACTGTGCCTACCTTCACCAGTGCCAAGAAGTGGATAGAATCCAAGGGAAACTGAATCCTAAGCCTGTGAAAAAAGAAAAACCCTGCACTGTCCCAGCAGAGCTGTCATGGTTTAAGACACAAGAAGGTGACAAGAAGAAATCTCTGGTCCTATTCTACATGATACAAATAAGGAAGACTCAAGGGAATCCAAAAAGTCAGTTGTCTGAAAAACAGCAATGGGTAAAGAGAAACTATGTCTACTTTTAAAGTAGAGGCTGAGAAACATTGGGGCTGGGTAACATAGAGCCATATTGGATGTTTTACATTTTTGTTTGATTTTTATGAATTGACATTTTCTCAGATTTTTTCCTCCTAAATGTTATATGGTTCATCATGCTCAATCATTCTTGCAGCTAAAAGCACCCTGGAGAATCTGTTCTCTCTGCCCCAGATGCCCTCCCACTCCTAACTAATCATCAATCCCTTCCCTAGATGTTATGTGTACATTAAAAATCAGCTTCTCAACAAAATCTCTCTTAGGTTCTTTCACAAACCTTGGAGAAGTTACTCTCTGAGACTTCTGATGAGTTCCTACATCTCCAAAATCAGCAAGTGGAAACAATCTTTAATACCATCTCTGTTTCCGGTTCTTCAATTCACTTCCAATCCCCATGCCTCCCTTGGTAATCTCTACCTTGTTACACTATGCACGCCCACTTCGAGCACTTGTGCTCCTAAATCAAGATATGCTTATGAGCAGCACACACTGTCACTACTAAGCCTTCCACCAGACTTCAGATATTGTTTAATGTTTGTTCCTTGTGGCATGAATGTTTAAGGTTCCAAAAGTTTCTGCAGTAAACAAATGCTATAATCAATTTTGTGATTAGTTTTAAAAGATATAGTATGTGTGAAAATGAAGCTGAATATTTTGTTTTACCTGAAGAGGCAGAGATAAAGAAATCTCTGCCTATAATACCTTTAAATTTTAGCCAAAATACTGCTTTGAATAAATGAGTAATTAGCAAGTGGTTAAAACTGTCTTCCAATGGAGGATGAACTGGTATTTTTGTCGTAGAGACACTTCATCAAGGGCTATGCATCTATTCTGTATAGTGGAGTCACACAGGGAATAAAAGAATGAAAGTGACATCTTAGACATGTGTTCACCATGATGTAATGTATTAAAGATGTAATGTCAGTTTGTGGTGTTTCAAGGCAGTAAATATTTAAAGCGGACATCAGGTGAGAAGTTTTATGTTATTTCAGACCCTGGAAGGCACTGGGGGGGCCCTGATTTGATCATTTTTTCCTTTCTTATTTCCTAGCCGTGGTGTGCCATCTGGCCATAGTCCTGAGAGGTATGAAGACAATGGACCATGATTGCAACCTTCCAAACAATAAGAGAAAAATGAAACTTTGCTCTTTGTTGCTTGAATTACTTCAGGAATTTATTAAAGTAATAGATGGCTAATGTACCAACTTATCATCCAACATTTAATGGAAAGAAAGGAAAATAATATCAGAATACCAAACACTCTGAAGACGCTCTCTAATGGACACAGAACAGCACAAGTGAATCTGGAGTCCTTGGACAAACCAGCACAGCCGTCAGACATGGAGTGCAAGGCACTGCCTCTGCTAGGCTCTGTGTCAGAAGCCCGAGCTCAAGCTGGCCTCTGCCTATGAAGATTTGTGAGCTCCAGGCAAGTCTCTCCTCTTCTGCGGTTTCAATTTTACCATTAGGAGAAACAGAAAAATGTGAGCCAGATAACTTCAATTTTTTTATGACTTAAGCTGAAATAGGCTTTAAAAATGGTTATGTTCTTTATGTCTAAAAATCCTCAAAGATAACTGTGAAAACTAAACTATGAAACAACAGTTCACTGTACAAATTGGTCTTTAAAGAAGAAAGAAGTTTCTTTTAAAAAGCAAATTCATAATTTTATCTTCACACAATTTGACTATCAAGAACCAAAAGAAGCCAGAATCACTGAGGTGATGCTAGAGTAAATACCACGGATAATTAATGAAGAATTTCCTAGTTACAAAGGACAGTCATTGAAAATGACCGTGACTTTACAACTCTTCCATTAACCATAGAACTAGTGACCAAGCTCTGCCTGCACCATGAGAGCTTCTGATGGGTGGGAAACAGACGAAAACCGCAGGGAGCTGGGCCGAAGTGTAACTGACAGGACCACCTAGGTGAAGGTACGACTTGAAGGGGACTTTGCCTAATGGATTCCTGCATTTCCTTTAGAGCTAATTACTTTGTATCCTAGATTTTATTTTTTAATATTTTAAAATTTTCATTAAATTATAATTACACACCATTCCTCCCCTTCTCTTTCCTCCATCCAACCCATCTTGCGTCTTCTCACTCCAATCGCTCCCATCTCTCCCCCTTACCTTTTGTCCTTTAGATCAAGAAACTATTCATTAAGAAATAAGCGCAGCATTACCTGATGACTCCCAACTGTAATTTGAGCATTCAGGAAACAAAGCAGACAGATTGCCACAAGGTTGAGACTAGCCTAGGCTACAGAGTCTTATCCTGCCTCAAAAAAAAAAAGCAAGGGAGAAAACAAGAGAGTAAGAAGCAATCCGCTTCACATTAGCAGCCCATCCTTTCTCTCTCTGCTTCCTAGCCTTTACCTCATTCCGGCAGCTGTGCCTCTTGCCCAGCTGTTCAGTCCCTCGGGCTGTAAAGCAGAATACCGTGCAACTGCTTTTGTTTTTTTAAGCAGTATGTAAAGTCTTCTATTCTGAGCAACGAGTTCTTTAAAATTCCAAATCCATTATTCATCTAGAAATAAAACAATTGCAATTCATCACTAAGGCATACATGAATCTTTGGAATTTGCAAAGCACCTAATCAGAACTTTTGTGTAACGAATTAATAAAATACTGAGGATATGACCATCTATGGATTTACAGATTTCATTAGCTTTTACATTCTAGAGGTCATCTTGCCTGAGAGATACTAAGTGCCCTGAACATCACAAAAACTAAGGCAAGAAGTAAATTTGTCTAAATTAACTCACATAGTATTTCTGATAATAAAGTATTACTCTCTCGTCCCCCTCATAATGCTTCAAATTTCCAGCTGCTTATTTTCATTTTTGCTTATTAATCTCTTTTGTTGGAATCTTCTCTTTCTACAAGTAACCTAAAAATTTCCTAATTTTATTTACTTGTATTCTGCCCATAAACCAATAAAGAATTTTGCCAGAACTTTCTAAGATTAAATGTCTCATTTGGTGGTCTGCATGTCTCTGATGAGTTTTTCATTTCCAACAGCGGGGACGTACAAGTGGTACATGCCATTCCATTTTTGTCTTCTAAAGCTCATATTTACTAGAAACATGCAAATGGGACTTAGAATACATAGAACAAATGTACAGTCACGAGTATGGTAGATACCACATTCATTTGAGGACAGTCTTGCTTAAGTGTTATAATATAAAAATCTCATTATCTTGAACTCAAATCCTCTCTCCCTCTTATGGGAAGCCCTGGTATTGTTCCTGATAAGGGGAGTGTAAATTAAATAGGTGTCTGTACACATGAATAGGTCAACATCAGAGGACAAGTCTGGATACACAACCCTGGCCCAGCACTGCATGTCAGTGCAAACTGCACAGCAAATGTAACATGTGTCACAATTCACCTTTCCTTTACTCAATTCTGCTTCCTACCTTCTTCTCTTCATAGGCGAGTCCTGGTATTTTGCAACCTACTTTTGCTTTGGCATCTAGAAATAGGGACCTCCCCCCCCCCCAACTATCCAACCTGGTCTAAAACGCTGTTCTGTAAAGATGGTTTAAAAGAGCAGAAAAGCCAGGAGGTGATAGCGCATGCCTTTAATCTCAGCACTCTGGAGGCAGAGGCAGGCAGATCTCTGTGACTTCAAGGCCAGTCTGGTCTACAAGAGCTAGTTCCAGAACAAGCTCCAAAGCTACAGAGAAACCCTGTCTCAAAAAAAAAAAAATGAACAGATAAGTTGACACCACATTTCCAAAAGCAAGCTATGAGAGTCTCGCATATTAGGATCTACTCTCTAGAAGCACAATTTTGCCATTTTATTCTATGTGCTAACTTTGCAGATTAGAATCATCTAAAATCATTAAGTCCTATACTTTTAGTGTTTGATTATTGTTTAATTTACTTCAAAAGAATTTCTCTTTCCAGATGCAGTTTCTATCCTTCCTATGAGACACAATCACACAACAAACTATGTGTTCCTTGTCTCTTACACTTTTTCTATCCCCTCTTCCACAATTATCCCTGAGCACGAGATTCAGAAATGGTGTTGAAGCTGCTACTGGTCTCCACAACTCTGTATTTTGATTGGGTGAGTTTTGATTCTATTACTCATTATAACTAAAAGCTGTGTTTTATAGCACTAAAGCAAAGAACAATTAAAAATAAAAAGGGTATATTTATAGTAGCTGTGACATAAGCATAAATATCATGATATTAGTTTTCTAAACCCATTATTTCTCTATTCTATACCCATACGTTTTTTTTTCTTTTCAAGCTCCCTCTTTAGCTGTAGTTACTTTTTGTTTTATGTTTAAATGTTTTAGCCCATTGTTTATGTCTAGTGGTCAAGAGGATTTTTATGAAGGTCTCCCAACAAATGAGAATTCTAAGTTACTATTTCTACACAGCTGGGATAATTATAACAAATAGTGCCAACATTTAGCAAACCATACCAGGTATGGCCAGAACTTGCTTTAGGGAATAGAAACATGAGATGGTACATAAGAAAACTGTTATTATTATATTTTATTTTGTCATGTTTTGTAATTATCTTCCAGAAGCCAACAGGAAGAAAATTGAAGTGCTGTTCTCTTTCCCTCACACGAAGGAAGTCATAATCTGTGTCTTGAATGCTAAGTCCCATATCACTTTCTTTTGCATCTTCTTTCTTCCTAGTTTGCTGACATTTTTCTCAAAGCACAAATCCTTGGTTTACTGAATTAAAATACACAAGAGAAAAAATAAATCTATTATTTTCACCTTTTCTCTGAGTATATAGGTTTATTTTTTATTGAAAATAGATTATTTTCTCATACAATATGTCCTGATTATGGTTTCCCCTCCTTCTACTCTTCCCAGTTCTTCCCACCACCACCCCTCTTCTCCAGATCCACTCCCTTTCTGTCTCTTCTTAGAAAGAACAGGCTTCTGCAAGACAATGACAAACACGACAAATAAAATATAATAAGAAGAAGCAAAAGCTTTGTTATAGAAGTTGGACACAGCAGCCCAACAGGAAGAAAACAGTCCCAGGAGCAAGCAATAGAGTCAGAGACCCACTCATTCTCACAGTCAGAAGTCCCATAAAAATACTAAGCTGATAGCCATAATATATACACAGAGAACTTGGTGTAGAGTCATGTACACCCTGTGTGTGCTGCTTCCATCTCTGTAAGTTCATATGCACTTTGCTTACCTGATTCAGAAGCCTGTTTTCCTGGTGTCTTACATCCCCTCTGACTCTTGAAATCTTTCTGCCCCCTCTTCTGTGAGATTCCCTAAGCTCTAGGGAAAGGTTTGGAGACTTCCAATTTAAACTCTCTCTGTCTCTCTGTCTCTCTCTGTCTCTCTCTCTCTGTCTCTCTCTCTCTGTCTCTCTCTCTCTCTCTCTCTCCCTCTCCTCCCTCTCTCTCTCTCTAATGTCTGGCTGTGGGTCTCTGTATCTGTTCCTGTCTGCTGCCAGAGGAAACCTCTCTGAAGATGACTGGATAAGGCATTGATCTATGACTATAGCAGGAATATCATTAGGAATCCTTTTATTGATTTGTTTATTTGTTTGTTTCTTTTAGACCAGTCAAGTTGAGTTTTATTCTAGACCTCTAGGCTGTCTAGCCTCTGATTCTTAGTTACCCAAGCCGTGTCATGTATGGGTTTCTTCTCGCAGAGTGGGTCTTGAGTCAAACCAGACATTGGTTGACTCTCACGGGTTCTGTGCCACCATTGTCCTAGCATATTTCGCAGGCAGAACAGATTATAGGTCAAAGGTTTGGGGCTGGGTGTACACATTTCTCTTTCAGTAGCCTGCAGAGTACCTTCCCACATCAAAGAGACTAGAACATAGGGTAAAGGCTCCATGTTGGTACCAGCTCAACTTCTCCATATTCAATAAACTGTGTGGATTGAGCCCACTGGTCCAATCGGGCCCATTGTCAGTTTACAGAAAACAACCTTTTGTACCCTTTGTTTTAGCATCAGTTTGGGTTGTTTGGGAATTTTCACAGACCCCCTTGGCTAACAGCTCAATTGAATGCAACCCAGTCCCCACCTCTGCTTGAAGCCCTGCTTGACTACAAAAATGAGTTGAGATTCTGTTTTCCCCATTACTGTGAGTCCTCACTAGAATCACCCTCATAGATTGTAAGAAGTTTCCACCATACTAGGTTTCCACATCTCCCTCAACCACCCCCAAGTCCAGCCATCTCTCCCAGCATAATCTCCCTCCCCTCCATGCCATCTCCCTCCATACATGATCCCTATGACTCCCATTCCCACCCACCCCCAGGCCACCCATGAAATCTATTCTATTTCCTTTCCCCAGGGAGATCCATTCACAAGCCAGTCCCCGAACTTTCCTCTTTACCTAACCTCTCTGGGTCTATGGCTCATAGCTTGGTTATAATTTACATAGCTACTTATAAGTGAAAACATACCATATTTGTCTTTCTGGATCTGGGTTAACTCACTCAGGATGGTTTTTTTTTTCTAGTTCCATCCATTTGCCTACAAATTGCATGATGCCATTTTTCTTTTTTTTATTTCCTTGCTGTACTTTTATTTGTGTAAGCTAAATACAAACATCGCCTCTGTTTTAGCTTGCTTTAACAATAAAAGTGAGAAGTGCTTTGTCTGCACTTCTCAAGCTCAAATGCCTAAGGTATCCTGGTACTCCACTCCTGACTTTGGAATGTCTTTCGATAAGAGGAGCCTTGCTAGCCACAGAGCAGATGAACAGAAGACCAGGCTATGGATGGAGAGGGTTAGAGATAACCTACAGACAACCTCTGAGAGTGAGATAAGTGACACTGGAAACTACAGTGGAAACCCCTGGGATATTGGAGATGCTCAGGGCATGGGACATCTACTAAAGAAAGATGCAGACAATGAGTGTCACCAAAAGAGAGGTTTTTTGGCTCTACCTAGCAAGGCCATAGAGATGTGTCTACTTAGGCCTTTGGAGTTCACATACTACACTGCGCTCTAGATCCCTGATGTGAGCTACAGGACTGAATGTTTGTCTGTTGGGGTTTAGCCTTGCTTGGGTCCACCATTCCTCCCTTTTTTTAATGGTATATTTTTCCTGTGCTACTGTCTCTTAGGAAAGCACAACTTAAAAAAGAAAAGCATTTACAGAGAATCACAGATAAGATTTTGAATTTGAACTTTTGAACAATGCTCAACTAAGACCAAGACTATGGGATTTCTCGAAGATAAACAATGGATTTTTAATTGCAAGATGGACATTAGCCTTTAGGAGTGCAAGGCCATTATTTGTATATAGTGCTTGCCCCTCCATGCCCTAAGGTTCATGTATCAAAGGCCTGGACACCAGCGGGTTAGGAAATAGGAAGTGGGGCCTAGCTGTATGAAGTCAGTCTCACAGGGTCTCCTTAGATACTAAAAACTGTCCAGGGTCCCTCTCTGTCATTCCTTCTGCTTCCTTTCCCTCAAGAGGTAAGTAGCCCCTGTCATATGTTCCCATTTTCACTGTGTTCTCTCTCAGTATAGCCCCATGATCAATAAAGTCAAGGAGAAAGGACTGAACCCTCTCAAACCAGGAGGAATATAGACTGTTTCTTGCAAACCTTGTTTATCGCATGTACTTTTAGCTATAGCTAAAGCTGAAAGTTAAAAGTTAACTAATACATCAGTTGCTGTGATGCCTTCAGCTCTGCATTTTTTGCTTAAATTTCCTTTCTTTATCTGGATCTCCAGTGCTTCCTTATGAATGTTGGAGTTCTTTCTGGTTCTGTGAAGAATAGCAATGATGGTTTTTTTAATTTTATTTTTTTAAAAAAGAAAACAAACTATCTTTTAAGACTCTAAGCAGTAGAAGAGAGGGTGCTCAAACTGCCCTTGCCCTGTAGTCAGATTGATGAATATCTTAAATGTCACCATAGAATCTTCATCCAACAACTGGTAAAAACAGAGACAGAGAACCACAGTGTAGCACTGGGCCAAGCTCCCAAAGTCCAGTTGAAGAGTGAGAGGAGTGAGAATGTGAGCAAAGAGGTCAAGACCATGATGTGGACATGCACTGAAACAGCCTACCTGAGCTAATGGGAGCTCAACAACACCAGCCAGACTAGGAAGGAACAAGCATAGGACCAAATTAGGCCCTCTGAATGTGAGTGACAGTTGTATGGCTGAGACAGACTGCGAGGCCACTGGCAGTGGCACCATGATTTATCCCTACTGCTTGTACTGACTTTTTAGAACCCATTATCTTTGCATGGATACCTTGTTCAGCCTAGATATAGTAGGGAGATCCTTGGACCTTCCTCAAAGAAATGTGTGTTACCCTCTCTGAGGAAGGATGGGGGAGTGTGGGGGAAAGGTGGAGGGGAGGGAATGATGTCATTTTTCTAACAGTTCCATTGTGTAAATGTACCACATTTTGTCTATCTGTTCTTCTGTTGAGGGACCTCTAGGTTGTTTTCTAGTTTCTGACTATTATGAATGAAGCCACAATGAACATGGTTGAGCAAATGTCCTTGTGGTAGGATGGAGTGTTCTTTGGGTATATGTCCAAGAGTGGTATAGCTAGGAATTGAGATAGTTAGATTCTCAATTTTCTGAGGAACTGCTATCTTAATTTCCATAGTGGATGTACAAGTTTTCATTCCTACCAACAATAAAGTAAGGTTCCCCTTGATCCACATCCTCATCAGCATGAACTATCACTTGAGTTATTGATTTAAGCCATTCTGACAGTCATTTGATTTGCATTTCTAAATAGCTAAATATGTTGAACATTTCTTTAAGTATTTCTCTGCCATTTGAGAACCCTCTGTTGAGAATCCTTTGTTTATATCTGTACCCCATATTTAAATTAGATTATATGGAGGTTTTGATAACTAGTTTATTGAGTTCTTTATATATTTTGGATATTAGTCTTCTGTCAAATGTGAAAAGTTGATAAAAAATCTTTCTCCATTCTGTAGACTACCATTTTGTCTAATGGATGGTGTTCTTTGCCTTACAGACTCTTCTCAGTTACATGAGGTCCCATTTATTCATGTTGATCTAAGTGC